>NW_027279026.1:0-265250 GCF_046629955.1 Centroberyx affinis | reverse complement strand
CTGACTGTTGATCTCAAAAATAAAATGTAATCTATTGATTGATTATTATCTATTGATTTACATTGCCAATTTGGTTGAAGATGTCACTGACACTCCGATTTACCAATTAATGTTAAGTATCTAGAATTATGAAAACATAAAACACAAAAAATATTGATTTTGAATACAGGTGCAAGAACATGACTTTCCATAAACTCAGGTAATGCATTTCTATGTATTTAGTTTATGTTTATTTCCCCAGTTGATTCCCAGTGAGATGAAGAATGTCTTTTTTGAGGGAGACCTGGTCAAGAAAGCAGCATCATGACAAACATACAGGTTACAAACAACATGCAACAATGTAAGAAAGCAAAATACTAACAAAGTGACATTAAAGAAGGAGCACTCAACTTTTCTGTACAAGTGCTCCAATAGGCACTAGACAAGATCATCATTTCATACAAGTCACTCATCACACCAGTTATGCTCTATGCAAGTGAAATATGAGGCTCTATTTTAAAATCACAAATAAAAAATTGGGTTAAAATGCCTACTGAAAAATTGCAACTGTAATTTTGCTAAACCATATTCAAAGTGCAGCGAAATTCCCCAAGCAATGCATGCAGGGCTGATCTTGGTCTGTATCCCCTGAGCATTCAAATCCAAAAAAGAGCAATTCAATTTTGGTTCCATCTAAATGAGGCATAACATACAAAGCTCTCCTCAGCAATCAACACACCCCAGAGGTCCGGCCTCTAGATGGGCTGGCTGTGAAGTTCACTGAACTGAACAACACATTGAGCGGACCAGACTCAGAGCCTCCTCTCTGTCTGCACCTATTGCCACAAGGACTGAAATGCATTTCCTCTGTACATGTCCCAAATACAAAGACATGAGGACTAAATATTTCCACAACTTTGGAAAAATTACTCCAGGCTTCATGACCTACCAAATGAAAATAAACTTCCTTCTCTGTAGGGGGAAGATCACAACACTTAGCAGCTAAATGTGGCTACTGCTGCCACAATACCAGGAACAATGTACAACTTTATATTATAGAATTATTAAAACTCTTTCTATGTGGTTTAATATTATGTAAATGTTCAAATAGTATGCATTACAATCTTATGCTCACTTAAGGTATTTTTCTGCTTTTGTTTCTATGTTCTATTTCTTTGTTTTGTTTTCCCTGAAATCTATTTGTCTTTCATTGATTATCTTTTTCATCCATTCACTTTGGCAACACGGGAATGTACTTGTCAAGCCAATGAAGCAAGTTGAAAATGAAAAAATGAAAAATCGAAAATTGAGAGAGAGAGAGAGAGAGAGAGAGAAGAGTGAAGCAAACAAGAATAGAGCTCTTCTACCATCTAGTGGAGGAACCCTTGGGGGCCACAAAATTCAATGTTACAGGGCTGTTAGACTCTTAGTCTTGTGAAAACAATATTAGCCTACTTCAAAACTGTTTGAAAGTCTAAGACAGCGGCCATTAAAACTATCTGGTTGAATGAGAGTTTTAGTGTCCCATGATAGTGTAAATGCTGACGCAGAGGCTTTTCCACCCTGAGACAAATAAGACTCTGGGGCAAACACTGAATTGCTGGTATTTTTTTCAAAATACCAGCAAATTTAATTATCTTGAATATGGGCGCAAAATTTCAGCTATCAGTGATTTCAGTCTAAAAATATTTGTATTAGTGTCGGCCTTCAAAAATCCCATATCTGTCGCACCCTAGTTAGTTCTAGTAGTGTTAGTATGGTTATTACACTGTGTTGTGGCTGCAGCAACCAATGAATCCTGCTCAAGTATAAGAAAGTATATTAAAAAATTGCATAGACTAATTCAATTCACGTTCCCATAAAGTGGTGAACAGAGTGACCGACCGACCGACAATGCCATCCATAGAGCCCCTTCTGTCGCGGGGCTAAAAATAAGATCATTGTTACATTGCAAAAGCATGACTGCAAATCAAATTACCAACATCTACAGCCTACATCTGTTGTGGCTATAGGACCAGACAGCTCCCAGCAACAGCCATAAAAAATATACATTACTTATTACAATAATGAAACACAACAAAATTAACCAAACAACAAAGTTAATACATTGAATAGTGTATGTGAGCATTTGTCACTAGAATAGTACATAGAGAGATGCTACACCTGTTCTGCTTGCATGTAATGTAATTAAAGGATCATGAAGGAAGGTGTGACTCATGGCAGCAACGTTTTACAAAGTGGAAAGGAGCTGACTGAGTCTGACGTGTATTATAACTATAAAGGAAGTCTGTGAATGGTTTGGTACTGTACGTCTGTCGCTCATATGTTCCACTGGTGTCTAAGCCACGCCCCCTTCCGGGAGATAAACAGCGCTTGGCTAGGTAGGTAGCTGAACTTTCCACTCCCTAAGTAGATTGAGCCATATTCCAAAATATGTCCTGCAGTGGCAACACAAGTAGCTATGCTTCATTGTTCTACAGACAGGGCTTACTCGCACCTGGAGAGGCCAGGGGGCGCTGTGAGAATCATGTTCTTTGACTTCTCCAGTGCCTTCAACACCATCCGGCCCCTCCTGCTGGCAGAGAAGCTCTCAGAGATGCAGGTAGACCAAAACCTTGTGGACTGGATTATGGACTAGCTCACCGGCAGGCCACAGTACGTCCGGTTGCAGGGCAGCCTGTCAGACTTGATGGTGGGCAACACTGGCACACCCCAAGGAACTGTACTGTCACCATTTCTTTTCACCTTCTACACCTCAGACTTCTGCTTCAACTCCAGAATGTGCCATCTACAGAAGTTCTCTGATGACTCCTCCTTTGTTGGCTGCATCACGAAGGACAATGAGGAGGAGTACAGAGAGCTGGTAGAGAGCTTTGTGGGTTAGTGTGACAACAACCACCTTCAGCTCAACATCAGGAAGACCAAGGAGCTGGTGGTGGACTGGTGGTGGAGTGGGAAGCCCCCAAACCCTGTCAGCATCCAGGGGGAGGAGGTAGAGATGGTGAACTCCTATCGGTTCCTAGGAGTGCAGCTCAAAAACAAACTGGACTGGTTGGACAACACTGAGGCTCCACAGGAAAGGACAGGGCTGTTCTTCCTGAGGAGACTCAGGTCCTTCAACGTGTGCAACAGGCTGCTGCAGATGTTCTACCAGTCTGTAGTAGCCAGTGCGCTCTTCTTTGCTGTGGCGTGCAAGGGAGGCGGCATCAAGGCAAGGGAAACAAAGAGACTTAACGAACTGGACGGTCTGGAGGCACTGGTCTTTGGTTACCTTGTGAGGCAGCTGGATTCGCGAGATCACGATCACATGAGAATCCATCTTGCCAGGCTTCAAGTTATGCATTTGTGGCCGAACCACAGCGGTGCGGACCAATCAGCGTCCTATGAGGGCAGCTGGGGGGCGTGGTTTAGGTGTGATGACAGCGAGATGCGACTGTTCATTCACAACAATGGCGGCTCCTAAAGAGGCTAACATAGATGCTGCTATAACATCAGTTATTTCTGAACTGGAGAGTATTTCTTCATTGAAAGAAGAGCAAAGAACGGCACTGAAGGCTTTTCTGGATGGAAAAGATGTTTTCGCTCTTCTCCCGACCGGCTTCGGCAAGAGTTTGTTTATATGGTTCGTTGATCTGATTGGTTGAAGCCTGTGATAGACGGTGATAGACAGATGGTTCATCCAATCACCTGCCAAGTATTTTTTGAAAGTGCCTGCCCTTTTCCAAACAGTTTCCAAGGACGACTTCCCAGATGGTTCTGTGTAACAAACCATCTGGCAAGTCAGGTTAGGTCTTTGGTACCAGGTGATGTCACTTTCTATAGAGTACAACAGGTGGTGACATCACCTGGGTGGGGTTTAGTTACTCTTTAATGTGGCTCAACTTCCAGTTTTCATCCAAGGTGTTGATGAATCTTTCAATGTCACCAAAGAGTTTGTTGAACTGATACCAATAAGCATATAAGTGGTTAAAGACTAATGAACCAGCCCCCTTTGTCTTTGTGACAGGTGATGTCACCACCTGTTGTACTCTATGGAAGGTGACATCACCTGGCACAAAGACCAGCCAATAGCAGATGGCCAGTTCAGTACCCTACTTTTCACCATTAAAGAGCAACTTGCAGGTTCAATATTTTACGAAATTTATACTTAACCTTGTCTGAAAATAACCATTTGAAAAGTTAATGCAGAATTTAATATGTTTTACAAGACATAAGGGCACAAATTCAGAGGAAAAGTGGCCGTTTTGAGCAAAGCTCCTAAAAACGCCTTTTTTTTCTAACATCGCGTCATATTACGTCACATAAGGGAGTCCGTCTCACAGACTCCCTCTACAGTTCACTGTGCAGTAGCAGGCGGTAGTGAGTTTGAGCGGTTGTTAGTTTGTGAGTCAGCATTTTTTTCTAGTTTATCTTTGCAATTTACCATTTTTCATGATGGTGAATTATTGTGTTTGTGCAGGATGCACAAATTCCAGCCTGTCAGGACATCGAGGCCACAATTTTCCTAACAGGAAAAGGGATGGTGCTAGTTTTCGTGCCTGGGTGCGTTTTGTGCAGTGAAGAGACGAGACTTCACTGCTGCATCTGCAACGAAAAACGCGGTCGTTTGTGGCGCTCATTTTAGACCGGAGGATTATCTTCCCGGCAATATGATGGAGTTCAGGATGGGATTTCGAAGCCAGGACCGGGTGAGACTGACAGCCGGTGCGGTTCCTTCAGTGCACAAAGCGGCGTCATCAGGTCCGCCGTCAGCAGCAGCTTCTGGTTCTGCCGGCGGGAGTAATGGTCTCGGATCCGTCAGAGATTCAGCTCGACGAAAACGTGAACTGTGCACCGTAAGTCTTGTTTTCTAACCTAAAAAACCTATTATTGGGAATCATGAGAAAGTTTCAGAGCGACACACAGAGCGTCCCCGTAACCATAGCAACTCACTCTCACTCCTGCCTGGTGCGCACGGCGCGAGAGGAGAGGGAGAGACAGAAGAGCCGCTGACTGAGATTACTCTGAGCAGCATGCATGGGAATAAATTACAATATAATACATTTGTGTATATTTCTCGCTATTCAGATGGTCTGAATAACTCTCTGCTGCACGGTGCTGCTCTGTCTCGTCTGTCCACTGCGTGAGAAAATAGACTTGTGGCGTGAGAGCTTGTGATAAATGTCAATTGCATGAGTCTCACGGTCAATGCGTGAGAGTTGGCAGCCCCGTGAACTAGCTTGACATTATTATGTATGAAACTGCCAATCAGATTTATTTACTTATTAATGATGATTGATGATATGAAGCATAGCGTCCTGGCTGTGTTTACAAGACGCATGAACCATTACGCACAGGTGACAGGTATGTTACAGTCATTTTAAACGTCTTTTCAGCAGCTAAGATTGTCATTAAGCTGTAGGAGCTTACAAACACATTTTTTTTTTTTTTTTTTAGATATTTTTATCACAAACTCTCCGTCATCTGGTTTAAAACAGGTCCAATGACATCAACAATCCGTTATTTATGATAACCTAATCAGTGCAATAACAAGTGAAAACACATCAATAATACTCTTACATATTTTACAAAAACGAACAGGACATTTTTAATAACTAAAAGCAGGAATTATAGCCTACATAAGCGATTTGATCAGAATATTTTCACGGATTCAGAATTAAAAAAAACTATTGATCTACTAATTCATGTAGACTAATTGACAATTTAATGAAAAGGTTCTCTCATTTGAATTTAGAGTCTTCTACATTTTATTCTGGTGACAGCAGCAGCTTGATGCGTAGCCTATCTCCGTTATGTTATTGATTAGCCTGTTCATGATAATTTGGCAGCGCCCAAAAGACACAATACGTTCAGTGCAGCATTTTTCAATATTGTGTCACCAAGTCAGGTCTCCTCAGCATTTTTGCCTTCAAGTCTCAAGTCAAGTCGAGTCTCACAGCATACAGACAGCTCTCGTTTTAGCTTGTTCATATTATTAATTACTATAACGGCTAATTTTCGGGACAACTGCTCGCAATTTGGGACTGTCCCGAATTTTTCAGGACGTCTGGTCACCCTGTTGTGATGTGAACACAGCGTTAGATATCGTTAGCTAACGCCGGTCACTCACCAAGACACCTGCCCAGTTCTCCACTGGTTCTCCTCACACCACAACTCAACATTTCTCCTCTGACCGTTATTTCTTCTAACCCTGGTCTGTTCCTGGTCTCTTGGACGCCTAGCAGGCTCATAATTATAAGGCTGTGGTCCATCATATGCGTATGCATATACATTTACAACCTCTTCAGTGTCAAAACTAGTGTTGAGATCCATTACTTTCTTATTGTTCTTATTGTTCAACTTGACCGCTCTCCCTTTTTTTTTTTTACGTCACTTCCGGTTTGCCTTTTTTAGATGCGGAAGTAAAATTCTTTCACAAAAACGACTCCAGAAGTCACTGTAGTGTATATATAAGTATAATCTAGTTCCTACATCATTTTCCTACACATTGATTCACTGGGGTCTCCAACCTGCAAGTTGCTCTTTAAGTGTCAGGCTTCACCACAAATTTGGGTTTGGGGCTTAGTTACTCTTTAACCTGGGGAGTTGTGCACGGAAATAGTGTGAATGAATTGAAAGGGGAAAGCGGTGACAGAATTGGATGATCCCAAATGGATTCAGGATCTTGTGTTTATGGTGGACCTCACTGAGCACTTGAATGTTCTCAATACAAAGATGATCCAGGATTGATGACTGAGTTTCATCGGAATTCTCAAGTCCTGAACCAACTTGAGCCAAAAATCAAGGTGTTTACCTTGCCATTCACTATCACTCCTGACGCTGATGAGCTGGTTAAGGCCAAAAGATCCCAGGTGTCAGGGAGTTCTAAGAAGTAGCCTAAACCTGTGAGCCCCCCATATCGACTCCTTTATTTGTGTTTCTTTTTTTCAGCCACTATGATTGTGCAGTAGCCTGAGACATCATTGTTGTTCAATCAGTGGCTCATTAATGACAGGCACTGGCATTAGTAGTATGTGTCTTTGCACTATGTTTGTTGTAATACATTTATAACACCACTGTGGAAGAAATCAAGATTGGATCTTTGTATGCATTAAGTATATCATTCTTTCTTTAGTGTGTGTCTGTTTTCAGGGTGGAAACGTACTGAATACTTCATGCAAATTGTTTACCAGATCTTTATGCTCCGTTCCCGTCTTTATCAGACAGTCAAGGACATGTGAAACTCACACATAGTACCCCGAATGTTACACCCCCCCCCCACACCACATCCACCATCCCTTTTTTGATAACACTAATAAGGCTACACAACTCTTTAGTTAATGCATAACTTACGCATGACTCATCATGATTTAATGCACGAATGAATCTCTTGTGACTCAATGTTAATAAATGATGCAATCACTATTAGTTCATATGATTACTTAACACTTAATGGATCATCAGTATTAGCCTTAACTCATAGTTAAGTCATACATTAATTAACAATAGTTAATTAACTATTCCATAGCTAAACATGAAAACATCAACTTAAAAGTAGGACATGGCATCTCCCCCCATTCTCAGGGAGACTCACTGGATTACAAAACTCAACACCTTAGACCCTCATGGACTTAATAAGAAGCTAAACGTGGGCCCCCTTATGTAAATCAAATTAACTTAAGTTAAGTTTGCTCAGTATGCCTTTAAGGCAAAGTCCTAATCGCAGTGGCACAGGTTCAAATCCGGCCATTTGCTGCATGTCATCCCCTCTCTCTCTGGCCTGTCTTTCTCTACTCTGTCAAAATAAAGCAGAAATGGCAAAAAAAAACTCATGATTGAACCATAATCCAAAATAAAGGAATCCAAAAGAATTCCTGTATTTTAAGTTTGCTGTGGGAATCTTTGTTCCAGGTCTGTTTGGGTGTATACCATCAGATCTGAAGGCTCCCAGAAAAGGTTGAAGATGTCAATACAATTGACATGGCACATGCCGATGAAAGCTGTGTGTTTAGGGCTATTAGTCAGCTGAAACGGCCAATTCCATGGCTGAATGTGGGAACAAGACCCAATATGTATCTTTGAACTTTGGATTTGTTTAGAGAGTTCAACAGGAGAATGAAATCCTGTTTTAGCAGTTCAGATTGCTGTTTGGGAATGTCACTGGTACCCACATGCACAATGATTTTGTCCACGAATGGCTGATTTGATCAATTTGTGGGATTATTTTCAGTGATGTCTAACACCAGTGTTGTATGAGTGCAAGTATGGAGGAGGGGTATCACCATAGGGGCAATGCCGAGTTTCAACATCTTACTGACAATTTTACACCAATTCACACTTCCACTCCAGTGACTCCAGTGGATTTTTGTTTTCATTTTTTTTTTACTTGGATGACTGAAATTAATCTACACAGAAACAATCATCTGATATTTTGTTTCGTAGCCAAATATTGTTTCAGGAATTTGGGAATAAAGACACCAAATAGTAGCCTATAAAAAAATGAATGTATTATGTCTTGCTATATATGTATATATATATATATATATACTGTATGTACATATATATATATAGGCCTACTGTATATCTTGAAGGAACATATCTGGTTATTATTATTATTGTAATTACTATTATTATAAATGTATACAATGAAAGGGACATTTTGGGGAAAACACAATTGTATTTTTATTTTACCACAGATTACTCCCTAAATATATTCTTTATTTTCTTTTTTCTCTGCAGTGTTTAAAACCCTCATAACTCCCAATATGCAATGTGCAATATTCCCTAGATTTGTATACATTTCGGTTTCATTTGTTTTTCTATTACTGACTTCCATAGCCTCCTGTCAGTGTAATCAGTCAGGCTCTAACAGAGACATGTGCATACTGTATAGATATAATATATAGATAATTTGACTTTTACCACACTATAAAGTTACTTTTCTGATTCTGATAGCAATATGTTTACCATGAAGGATTTTATTTTGAAAAAAACAACAAAAACCCCCCCAAAAAAACCATCAACAGGAAGTTGTATGTCATTCCCGCACGCTTGACTGATCTCAGGGAGAGAGGAAAAGTCGACTTGGGGTGGGAAAAACATCAGTCTAGTTTTGGCTGAACTGAATATGAAGGACCTCATGACTTATTGAACATTTATATAGGCCGAGGCAGCGCATTATCCATATTTCGGTGAAAAATGTCCGCAGCAGCATCCGGCAGGTCCGACAGATAACGTATCCCGCGGTAACGTTAGCTAGCATAGCCAGGCTATCAAATCAAATGTCCAGTCAGCTGACGTTCTAGCGGATTTCACTTGAACGGGACTTCTCCTCATAAATAAGGTAAGAGCAATTTCACAATTTGTTTTCCATTGGTGTGGCAAAATCATTTAAATTGCACCCAGAAGTGAACCACGTGTGGTATTTGGCAGGAAGTGGAAGCAAACAGCAGTAGCTAGCACAAATCATAAGGTATCCAGCCAGGTAAAGCTGTGTTGACAATTTCAGTGTTGCTTTAGCTGTTGCTGTTAGCCATTCGTACCAGTGGAAAGTGGTTGTATGTTTGTGTTCGGTGTGTATTTATGTTCTCGTCCCTTTGACTGTATTTTGGGCTGTCAGGAGGACCCGGGGGCTGAAAATATGATTCACCCAGAGGAATCAATAAAGCATCACACAGACGCTATTTTATAAGGCCCGGTTAAATGTGTAGCTTGGTGAATATTTTATCCACTTAAACAGCATCTTATTCTCCATGAAATACCCTATGCTGTGATTCCAAGGCCCGGCTTGCCATGTATCCTAGATGATGATAGCTACTCGCATCCCAGTTTCTGCTGTTGTAAACAGGTGTTAAGCCAGTGGCAGATGTTATTGTGAAGGTTGCATCCTGATCTTTATACCTCACTGACTACTGAACACAGACTGCCCAGCTAGAAATTGTACGTTCCCAGAACGTTCTGACAACGTCCCCCCTGGTGTAAAGGACGTCGCCTTGTAACGTTCCCAGAACGTTCCCGTTCGGTCACGATGGGGAGTTCTTTAAAGGGTACGGGGACGTTATTTGGCGACTTTAAGGGAACATTCAGGACGTTCTGGGAACGTTTAGGGGACCATTACTATAGGACGTTCCCTCTAGGTCTCTACACCAGAGGTTCTCAATTGTTTTTCAGCCAAGGACCCCTTACAAGATAGAGAATATACCGGGGACCCCGCATTCTGATTTGTGATTTTGGGCTATATAAATAAAAATTGACTTGACTTGACATGTATGTCCCTTGGAATAACACTTCTATAGTCTCAGTTATGTGAAAGAACAACAAAAGAGAAATGTATTAGAAAGATATTAGATATGTATTAAAAATATTTGCACCATCTCAACACAGAATACCCATAAAACAATCAGTCAATTAGCTGCAAGTAACACTGTACCTAAACAAAATATCAAAGGGAAATCAAGAGAAAAGTGCTAATTTGAAGTGCATTTCAGAACACACACACACACATACATATCAAGATAAAGTGTTTCACTCTTAGTTCATACGTAATGATTGAAGTCTAATCATAACAACCCTAACCCTAACCATAACAAACTGAACACATGCCTGCATTGCAATTGGACTCATCCAATTGAACCGCACATTTAGACACTCAGTCTTTCCAGGAGTTGTGACTTGATATCAGAAGACATGTCCTCTTCTGTACACTTCTTTTCACGGACCCCCTGGCAGAGTGCCACGGACCCCACTTTGAGAACCACTGCTCTACACTACGTTCACATAACGTTTGCAGAACCTTTAGTGACATTACAGGGACTTTTAGGGGACCAACCTATAATGTTCTTTTTTGGTCCTATTTAGGTCCTTCCATCACATTCCCAGAACATTTTCAGAACCTTTAGTAACATTACAGGAACCTTTAGGGGACCAACCTAGAATGTTATTTTTTGGTCCTTGCATCACCTTCCCAGAACGTTTGCAGAACGTTTAGTAACATTACAGGAACTTTTGCAGAACCTTTAGGGGACCATTACTATAGGACGTTCCCTCTAGGTCGCTAAACTACGTTCCCATAACGTTTGCAGAACCTTTAGTGACGTTACAGGAACTTTTAGAGGACCAACCTATAATGTTCTTTTTTGGTCCTATTTAGGTCCTTCCATCACATTCCCAGAACGTTTTCAGAACCTTTAGTAACATTACAGGAACCTTTAGGGGACCAACCTAGAATGTTATTTTTTGGTCCTTGCATCACCTTCCCAGAACGTTTGCAGAACTTTTATAACATTACAGGAGCTTTTGCACCTTTTTTGAACCACATGTGAATGCTCCCACTCCAAAAAGCACATGTGGTTCAAGATCACATGTGGGAACATTCACATGTGGTTTACATGTGAATAACCACATGATGAATCACATGTGCTTTTAAGATCACATGTGGGGATATTCACATGTAGTTTTCCACATATGAAGAATTTAATCACATGTGAAAAACCAACATGTAAAACACATGTGTCCAAAAACCACATTTGGTTCAAGATCACATGTGTCCAAAAACCACATTTGGTTCAAGATCACACGTGAACATGACCACCTATCTACCAAAGCCAGAAATCAGAGAACTAAGAATTGAACCTGTGACATCTTCAAAATATAAAATCTGGAGCTGGAAGTTGTTACTTGTGAATGTTCTACTGTATATATAGGAGAGACAAGGCCAAGTGCAACCTTTGCTTAAACATGGTGACAGGTGGATTTAAACATTTAAAGGGGCATTAAAGTCACACTGAAATGAAAAATGACTTTTTCACATTGCTAGCTAATTCTACATTTACATTAAAGTACAGGTATAATGTAACAGTGAATGCCAAAAAAAATAATTTATATCAAAATCCCATTACTTTTATTTCAAAACGGCGTATTTCCTTGTTACATTAAATACACTTTGAGGCGTCTTAGCCTTTGTAGCTGAAATGTCTTGCAATGCTGCTCACTTGTTCGTAGCACCGTCCTCCGTAAGTGAGCAGCTGAAAAGGCCAGTAGGTGGTGGTGGTGGTGGTGGTGGTGGGGTGTGGAGATTGGGTGGGTCTGAGAGTTTTTGTTCCAAAACAGAGTGTAGGCCGGGAAGTGAGCTTTGAAAGCCAGAAATCTCAGCAGCTGCCCAAGTAATCATTGAGTCATTGGTATTGCTAAACCACCCTATCAACCCCCACAGATAAGGTTATTTTGTGGTATCAAAAAAAAGATTTATTGCACCTTTAACAGCTAGTACCTGAGTTTTGATAGCAACCAAAAAGAATAGAACCTCCTAATTAGGTTTGGGCCGGTTTCCTGGTGTAATCCGGTTTGATATGGTATACAAGCTTACACCGGTTTAATTTTCTACACACCGGCTGTAACGGCATGTGTCATTATGAGCTGGTCTGGCAAATTATCACGTCAACGCTAAACATATTAACTGGTACTGCATTAACATCACAAATACGTACCCTTTCACAAACAAATCTCTTCTGCTTTTTTTTGCTAAGCAACGCAGGACACACCCTAGTGTTTGTTTACACTCTTAAGCTGTTAAAGATAGTGCTGATTACAGAAGAAGTTTTCTTTACTTTCTTCTGCTCTTTGTGTGAGAGAGCGCTAAGGCAATGGAAATTACACTTAGAGCTACTAGTAATGCAGAGCAGTCTTGCAGTCCTCCAAGCCAGGAGAAGATATCACGTAAAAACGGGGATTGGTATTGTTTCGATTTTGCCGATACCAGTGCTAAAACGATACTTTAAAACGGTACCGGTGCCTGAACCGATACCTTCTTTAAAAAAAAAAAGCGCAAACAACGACATTAAAGAGTAACTAAACCCCAAACCCAAATCTGTGGTGAAGCCTGACACCTAATGGTCAAAAGTAGGGTACTGTACTGGCTATCTGCTATTGGCTGGTCTTTGTGCCAGGTGATGTCACCACCTGTTGTACTCTATAGAAGGTGACATCACCTCTTTAAAAAACGTTTTTTTTTTTTTTTCACAAATCATAAATAAAACCTAACCCATTGATAATAACTGAACAGTTAATAACAGGTATAGTACTAATAAATAACAGCAAAAGAAATACCAAGTGCAAACCTCTAAATGGGTCAGAGTGTTCAGCTCACTATCTGCAGTGATAGTTTCGGCGTCTAGTCTATTTTCTCTGTGTGCCTTGTGCGTATTTCACAGGAAAACACCATGATAGAAATACACTGTAGATAGTCATATCTGCATCATAGCAACACAGAAGCACAAATATATTAAATGATCTACTTACCAGTGTCTTCACTCTTGTTGTTGATTAACCCGTGTGCACTGATGCAAGTTTTAAATGCAACACATTGTAGGGTGACGATCTATCTGGTTTTGAATGATCATTTGGATCTGTTATTGAATTGCCACAAAATATAAATAAGAATAGATGTTTATGTTTAGGCTGCTTAATTTATTTAGGCCCAGATTATTGAGAGAGAGAGAGACAAGGAGAGAAAAAGAGACAGATTTTGACTAATCACAACCCACAACTCTGGCTGAGAGAAATCCTAAATAAATAAATGTGACTGCTTTGATATGTGAGAGTCTGTGAAGAAAGGGAGAAATTGAAGAAGATGTAAGATATAGGACCTAAAGTGAATCCCTGATGTGGAAAAGTACAGTGAGCCGTCAGCGTTGTGTCTACAAGGACAACAGTAAAAAAAAAAAAAAAAGATGAGGCTTTGGATGTTGTTGCCTTGCCTGTTGGAGCACAATACAAATAGCCTACAGCCTATTTTCAAGAGGTATTTCTCTTCCTGCAGTGCAGTGAAAAGGATCTTCAACAGCGCCAAGATCCAAAGGCATGTCATGGAAGTAGAGTAGGGCTGAACGATTTTGAAAAAATAGCCTATCTAATTGCGATTATTTTGACTGATACTGATATTGCAATTGCGATATGATTTGCGATATTAGAGGGAATGATAATTTTTACATCATTATTCTCATTTTCATTGAAAAACGTATTCAAATGATTATGGTGTGATTTTTTTGCGGGCATCTGTACCAAACAAAGATGTTTTCTTAAGTCTGTAGAATATGATGTGTAGGCCAGGACATCTCTGCAGCACCACAATATTTCATTTAAAATGCTATTTTGACACATTTCACCTTTAACAAATATTGCGCCTCCTGCGATTTGAAAATTGCAGTAGGCCATATTGCGATTTCGATAAAATTTTGATGAATTGTTCAGCCCTATAATACACTGTTTTCTCTCTTTGACTCTTTTTATGGGAGAGAATGCCATGTCAAACTGCATACTGAAATTGAATATTTCCTTGTTCACATACATGGCTTGTTGAATATGAATTAGGCTTAAGACTTTTTTTTTGTTTTTATGGCTGAGGTTTGAACTTAAATTTTTACTTTAACCTGTTCACTGGTTATTTTTTTGTCTTCTTCCAGCAAGTCACTATGGCAGGCAGTAGAAAGCGCTGCAGACCAATCACAATGAAAAAAATGAAAAAAGGGCTGCTTGGTCGATTGGACATAATCTGAAATGAAGACTGGTGCCTCTGGAGAATGGACCTGGCTCATGAAATTGTTCTGGTAGCTGTTTGTAGTGTTGAACCTTGACTGAACCAATGACTGTTTGTCATTGGACCGCAGAAGGATGAAGCCACGGCAGACGCAATTCAAGCCCTGACACTGTGATAATACCATACTGACCTGGCGGCCACCAGGGAGGGAGGGGTTTAGGTGAAAGATTAGAGAGCGGCAAGGAATGAGAGAGGCAGCACAGGCCACTGAAACTAGGAGAGAGCCGCCATGCTGGAGTGTCTGTGCCAAGGCTTAAAGAATTAAAAAAAAAAGACATGACCCACATCTTGCCGAACATGGCACAAGCAGTGTCTCCCGCAGGTTGTGAGTTTACTCAGGCGGCGTCGGGAGGGGTATTGACTCGTTATTGACATTTAATTTAGCGAGCCCAGTCGTATTTTTTTCAGGCACTATAGTCTCTCAATCTAGTAGGGTTCGACTAGGGCTGGGCGATATGGACCAAATCAAATATCACAATATTTTTGACCAAATACCTCGATATCGATATTGTAGGGATGACTATTGGTGCTTTCACAAAATATTTACACAGTGAGATTTTTGATAAATAATCATCAGTAATGTGGATGTAATGACTAAGTGGGTTAAAGGCAAATAATAGAACAGCTAGAACAGTCTGGTAAGTTCGGAAAATGACATCACTTTACTGTAATGCAGCCTTTAAAACCAGGAAAAGACACTTATGCCATATCACCATATTACCATATCCAAAATCTAAGATGATATCTAGTCTCATATCACGATATCGATATAATATCGATATATTGCCCAGCCCTACTGCGTTGCTTAGCAAAAAAAAGCAGAAGTGATTTGTTTGTGAAAGGGTATGTATTTGTGATGTTATCTGGTTAATGCAGTACCAGTCAATATGTTTAGCGTTGGCGCGGTAATTTGCCAGACCAGCTCATAATGACACATGCCGTTACAGCCGGTGTGTAGAGCATTAAACCGGTGTAAGCTTGTACACCATATCAAACCGGATTACACCGGGAAACCGGCCCAAACCTAATTACAGCAGCCTTTACAACACGCCCACAGCAAATGGTATACGTCTCAAAATGTCGCCAACATCACTGAAAAGACAATTTCAGGCAAACAGCTTTTTTTTTCTTCCTTTTTTTTCTTGGGTCACAGACTGACAGACAATCTATAATGTAGGCTGTCACATTTATCTGTTGGAATATTTATGTCAAGAGTTGCATATTGCTTTAATCTGACCAGCCTGTGTAGTAGGGCTGAAGAATTAATCGGCCTACTGCAATTTTCAAATCGCAGGAGGCGCAATATTTATTAAAGGTGAAATGTGTGTCAAAATAGCATTTTAAATGAAATATTGTGGTGCTGCAGAGATGTCCTGGCCTACACATCATATTCTACAGACTTAAGAAAACATCTTTGTTTGGTACAGATCCCCGCAAAAAATCACACCATAATCATTTTAATACGTTTTTCAATGAAAATGAGAATAATGATGTAAAAATGATCGTTCCCTCTAATATCGCAAATCATATCGCAATTGCAATATCAGTCAAAATAATCGCAATTAGATATTTTTTCAAAATCGTTCAGCCCTACTGTGTAGCTGCCTTTTGTAATTGTGATGTGTTTAGTTACTTCAAAGTTAAAGTCCTTTTTCATGTGGTGTTTCTGTAATTTTTTTTAAATTTGGTGTAACTACTTGAATTTGTGATTTTGGGCCTGAACGTAAGGCTACTATGTGTGTTTATTAATGTCTGTGGTTGTGGGGTGTATTTTCTTCCAGATCAGAGCAACAGAGAACTGAGCACCATGCTGGGCCTTCAGCAGCAGGACAGTGGGGATAGAGGCTCCAGCAACGCTTGGGTGACCCTCTAACGCAGTAGGGTCGGTAACCCAGCACCACACCAGGACCAACCGGACATGCACTGGGGATAAACCCGTTTCCTCCCCAGCACCTGTCGAATCTAGCCCCTCTTTCCTCAGTTCAGTGCACCTCAGAGAGCAGGCGGTCGCGAGGTGAGACCCTACGCTCTGTGTAGAGCTGGAGAGACAGATGCGGTGTTGGGTCGTGGCGAGGTAGTGGGAGGTAGAGAGACAGAGAAAGAGCTATGTCTTCCTCCGGAGGAGAACCTCCCGATGTCAGGGAGCATCCACGCTTCTTCGTGGGCTGCGATGACGGCGAGTCGGAGGAGCTGCTGGAGCCCGGACGGGTCCTAGGGTACGACTGCCTCTACGAGAATGTTGAGGAAGAAGAGGAAGATGAAGATGAGATGTATGACTCGGTGAGTAGTGGCCGTAATGACTCGGCAGCAAAACACGATGTGATCGTCCAATGCAGCAGCCTGGAATATTTCTTAGCAATATTTGTAAGAAACATGTCTAATGAATATGTCTCATTAGCTGCTATCCGGTGCGCTGTAGGAAGGTCGCACTGACAATGGCTCCGCATTCAATAATGTTATAATACTATGTGTGTGTATATATATATATATATATATATTTATGTGTATGTGTATGTGTATGTGTATGTGTATGTGTGTGTGTGTGTATATATATATATATTTTTTTCTTTTTTTTCTTTTTTTTTTTTTCTTTTGCTATTTTTGCCCTTATTTGTGACATTTTTTTGGCTATATTTCTGGCTTTTTTTTTTTTTTGGGCTATATTTTATTTATTTATTTTTATTATTTTCTTTTTTTTGTTATTTTTGCCATATTTGTGACTCTTTTTAACATTTAATATTTGATATGTTTCTTTATTTTTCTCATGCCTACTACATAGTTGTTGCTTGCCTTGTCCTTAGAATTTCATTGTTCAGAATGACCTTGTGTTATACTGTGCATTTGATAAATAAAACACTTTGACTTTGACTTTAAAGACATATTGTCTAGCATAGCATTAACCAAGTCCAGATAGAGTCCACAATTGGTTCAAATCCCTTCAATGTCCGAGGACTGGATAGTAGATCATTTGAGTTGCATCTGGTCAGCAGTAAATTATAGTCTATGCAGAAACAAGTTAAGAACTACACAACATACTTGATTGGATTTGATTGTTTGGGTTTTATCCCCTTTCTCCAGCCGCCAGAGAGGCAAATAGTGGTTGGCATCTGTGCCATGTCCAAAAAATCCAAGTCCAAGCCCATGAAAGAGATCCTGGAGCGTCTGTGTCTCTTCAAGTACATCACTGTGGTAACCTTTGAGGAGGACGTTATCCTCAACGAGTCCGTCAGCAACTGGCCTCTCTGCGACTGTCTCATCTCCTTCCACTCCAAAGGTAGGGCTGTTGTTGAACTATTATGCGCCATGCACATTATGCACATTGTGACACTAGGTCACCGCGGCTTCCCGTGTTTGCACATAGACTCTCAAGCAACTGCTAATGAACACAGATGTCAGAACGTGCACCTTTTGTCACAGAACCAGGTCCAAGTTGGTAAAACACCCAGATGCGTCTAACAAATCTCTTATTCTCTCTTCTACATCTGCCGTCTGCAACCGATGACGTAATCCGAGTGTGCGCTAAATCCCCCGTTTGTTTACTGGACTGACTGAACACGGGAGATCACCTCAGATATTCCAAAGTGTGGCTGCGCTTCACTGCAAATCAACGATTATTTATTAACTAAGAAATTGTCTTTTTTTTTTTTTTACAACTTTATTTACATTTTCACAATACAAAGTATATTCAGGTTGGAATATGGTTACATGTACTTACTGATTTATCACCCCCACCCACATCCCCCCATCCAGGGTCACACAAACAACCAAAGAAATTGTCTTTTTTTCCCTTCCAAAAAATGTCCTAAAAAGATTTGATAAGGGATTTGAAAGGAATCGGACTCGATAAGCAGATGCGATACTGTAACTCTTCCTTTGAAGTCTTCCTCTATTTTCCCTAGTACATAATATCATGCTTCTTTCCAGGAAACTTCTTAAGAGATTCAGAGTTACTTCCTTGCATGAACTGTCTTGTCCAGAACAACCTTGGCATCAAGTATCATACCTATTAGTCATCTCGATAGGTCCCAGTGTTGTTTACCCTTTACCAGGAAAGGCCCACATTAGGAAGTAGGGATGTAGGGTGGCAAATTTAAAGCAGTTTCGCTAGTAGTGTTACTCCACACACAAAATTGCGACTCCTTATCTTTTGATACTTCCAAAACATGATAGAACGCTTGATAGATCGATAAAATTCTTAATGGTGATTAAATGATCATTGATTGATCATTAGAATACCTATTAGAACACTGTACTGTATTTAGAACGCTACAGTCATCAGTAATGACCAGGGTAGTAGAGAGTAAACCCTATATAAGTTGAGCTTGTTCTATGCTTAATATCTATAGTTCATTTCTAATTTTATGAAAATCCACATGTACTTTGAACTAAATGCTATTGAAGTTCCACACTTTAACACTTTAATCTACTTCCCACAGTAGCGTTCATTGAAAATAATCCAAAAAGATGCAACCGTTCATTTATTCATACATTTATTCCTGTCCGTCTTTCAAATAAAAGTGGCCGAGAACTGGGAAGCTTTGGATGGCTATATTCAACTTCTCGTCCATTTTACGTTTGCTAGGTGGCACTTTGGTTCATAAAACGAAATCAGATCAGTCGGGGAAACAAAGAAGTGCAGAAAGCTGATTGGTCTGTTGACAGCTGATGACTGAAAAGTTCAGCCATGGCCAACTTTTGTCGTCCAACAAGCTTCACCATCAGCTTACTTTCCCTGGCTGATCAGCTATATAGGAAATGAATGTACTTCTGGTTACTTGTTGATTGTGCTGCTCACAGTGTGAACACGCGGTTAGGGGCATGGTGGTCAGTTATATACCCTGCACATTTAGGCTATTTGATGACGATTTTACATTTCCACCTCAATAATTTAGATGTTCCATTAAATGACAGTGTGATCTCATGAACTACATTGTGAAATCACCCCGCAAAATTTCACGTGTGACAGTACCTTCTCATAGATCAGTACCTGCACATGGTGGGTATACAGTATATTTCTATGCGTGTTTAAAGATGAAATGGTTGGAAACAGATACCTACACAGTCACAGGGCTTACCTTGCAAATTCCACCAACACATGTGATCTAAACAGCCTGTTTTCCACCTCTCATCTGCTTTGTTTAACGCATTATGCTGGTTGAGGCTCATTCACTGTCTTTTGTTGAATTCCACACTGCATTTTGTTTGGATAATTTGAACATTGCTGGTTAAACCTGGCTACCCTGCTTTTCAAGCTTAACTGTCTTGCAAACATATTCTTGTTCAGTCAGTGTAGAGAGCAGGATAGTGGAATTTCGTTCTTTTGGTTAAAGTCTGTTGACAGGCTTAGTATACAACAGGGCTCGTAAAGAAATGCCTGTGTATGAGTCAAAGTACAAAAGCTTGGCTAAACTTGGTCTCTACAGCACTAAGATGATTTTTTGCAAAATTGCTCTTTCTCCTTATACTACTCTTTTGTGTCATTTTATGGGAATAAAATAATCCCTCCACTTCCCCAATCCCCTGTCCAATTGGACAATTCCAGTTTCTCACAGTTTAATCACTAGTTAATTTGTCAAGGTTTTAACACTGTTTTTTGACATAGACATACACAGCACAAGGCTTATTGTCTTTGTCATTCCATCAGGTTTTCCATTGGACAAAGCAGTGGCCTACGAGAAACTCAGGAACCCTTTTGTCATTAATGACCTGGACCTGCAGTATTGTATCCAAGACAGGTGAGTTGTTGCTGAAGACACAGTTGCTAAGGATATGACCATCAAGGCTATATTAGGGGTGTGCATAAATGCTATTATTTGTATTTGAATATTGAAAGATGTCCGACAAAAAAAAAAAAAAAATCCATGCCAAACACATTATTCATGCTTTGCTGAATGCAGTATTTGGATTTGGGAACGTCCCTAGTCTCGCCAGGATGTCATTCCAAGAAAGAAAAAGAATACAGATGGTTGACTTACAGATGGTTTTCTCTTAGTGGGCTGAATCATAGAGCTGGCTAGTCATGTCATCCCGATGTCATCAAGGTTCCAGAGTGTTATGGCCATTGATTTGTAGCACCCATCTGGGTTCCTTCTAGTCCCCCGCATTCAATTGTTCTGAGAATTTATGGTGCAAGAGTAATGGATAACTAAATTGGATTTGCATTGTGGAAATTTCAGTCATCGATGATAGCAATCCCATAATGGAGCCTTGCTTCACTCTGCAGAAGATAATAAGCCGACTTGATACAGATAGGCTGTAATCAACAATAGAATGATGTTGGATGGGTGGCTAAAATGGGGGAAAATCACTTGTTGAACCACGGTACTATGTGACTAGCCAGCTCTATTTGAATTGGTATATGTAATGTGTGAATTAGGCATTCACACTTTTGTCCAGTGAATGGAAAAATGGGCGTTGTGCCAGAATAGAATGATCTTTTACCCCATGACCGCTGAATAGATGGCATCAAATATTTGTGAATGTGTTGTGTGAAATGCCCGATCAATGAAGGCAATGGACATTGTATTTAGACCTAACAGATTTCATTTTTCTCCTCCTTCATCCCTGCAGCTATATTTGAATCTATTTTTGTGTCCCTTGTTTTCTGTAAAGTACTTTGCTACAAACCCTCTTAAAAGCTGTATTATAACAAACTCACATGGATTTTATGATGTACACATACAGGCAAACATATGCACGGACACTAAATTTTATATTTTCCCAGAAGTTTTGTCAAAATCTGTGTAAATTTTGTGGTATTATGCTTTGAAGTTCAAATTCCATTTTTAAACCGAGACTCTGTGACTCCATCCTTGATTTCTGCAAAACAGAAAACACATAGAATCAACCCTGTGCTTTCAGATTGTGTTTGTACCCAGGCAGAGTCCTTAGATATTTAAACTCCAAACAGTTCACAGTACAAAAATATTAAAGTGCTTGAAAGAGCTGTACATCAAAGATCACTATATGAGCTGCATGTGCAATCATTCTTTGCTGGTTTTGTGTTCAGTTAGGTGACTATATTGTTGTTAAAAAAAAAACTGAAATTAGGAAATGATTAAAATGTAAATAAATCAATTGCATTTAATCAATAAAGACGCTAAATGCTTCCTCTAAAGAGCATTGGTTTGATCTCATTGGTTTATCAGTGAGCTGATTACGTGTATATTTGTATGTGCTTTTCTTTTCTTTCAGGAGGGAGGTATATAGAATACTGAAGGCAGAGGGGATCCAGCTACCTCGCTATGCTGTTCTCAACAGGGACCCTGCAAGACCAGAAGGTTGGTCTCAAACAAGTCATGTTTGTTTGTTTGTTTGTTTTTTTTGAACATTTTTTGCTAAATGTTCTATGTTTGCTGTGTTTGTAATTCCTTAAAGAGTAACTAAACCCCACCCAAATCTTTATTGAAGACTGACACCTAATGGTGAAAAGTAGGGTACTGCACTGGCCATCTGCTATTGGCTGGTGTTTGTGCCAGGTGATGCCACCTTCCATAGAGTACAACAGGTGGTGACATCACCTGGCACAAAGACCAGCCAATAACAGATGAGCAGTGCAGTACCCTACTTTTTACCATTAGGCGTCAGGCTTCATCAAAGATTTGGGTTTGGAGTTTAGTTACACTTTAAGCTCAGATAAACTCGCTGATGTTGAAACTCATACCCTTTTTACACCAAAATTAGCGCGTATATGCAGGTTTTTTAAACACGGGTAAACCCGCTAAAAATAGCCGATTGACTCCTTTCCCATTGCCAGTAGACGAGTTTGCCTTTCTGTTTTTTTTCTGGTGTGTCACGTTCAACGTCATGAACGTGCCGGAAAATAGGGTTAGCAAACAGCAGAAAGCAGAAAGCAGCATGGAGGCCAGTGACAATGTTGGTTACTTTTTTATATCTTTTACTTAAGTGTGTCTTTCAAACTCAACGCCAACTGAACGGTGCCATGCCATTGTTCCGACGGCTCATCATTCCAAAACCCCAATAGTCCGAAAAATGTCCCATTGGACCGAAAGCCCATTTGTCTCGTTTCTCAAACAAACAGAAGCACATGGCTAATTATTATGCGGAATGACGTCATCGGACCTTCCCGGGTGCAACTGTCGGACCTCACGGTTGGATATTTACTCTAACAATCCATCTTGGAATTATGCAGCGTTCCATGCAGCAGTGATATTACGATGGTAGTGAGGGCTTAATCCCCTAAGGACAAGCTACTTACGTTTTCTTCATGGACGCATATGGTCTGATGTTTGGAGCAGCCGAGTGGTGTAGTTGGTAAGTTACCGGACGTCAGTTCTGACAGCCATATTTATAAAAAAATTAATAAATAACAATAAATAATGTTTCTGCCTGGCTATTTACGCGCCAATGTCTGGAACTTCAACGCGCGTCATAGTGTTGCCCCGGAAAAGGGCCGAAAATTAGCGTGTCCACCCGGGTGTCATGTTTCCATCACTGCCGATTGGCGCTGGAGCCGGTAAATACCTGTGACTACTGCAGAGTCATTTGACCCGGGAACGAATGCCGATTGTACCCTTTCACACTGAAGACAAAAGCCAGATGTTAGCAGGTGTTAGTGGGTTTTTTTGTCCAGTGTGAAAGGGGCTTTACTGATGTTGAGAGATGCAAGAATAAAGCAACGTGAGGCTAGAAATGACAAAATACCCCAAATCAAAGACGCCAATTTTCAAAGACCCTATCATGTATTTTTCTGGTCTGTACTGTGACTGCTGCTTTCCCAGAGTGTAACCTAGTGGAAGGCGAGGACCATGTGGAGGTGAACGGGGAAGTGTTCCAGAAGCCGTTTGTAGAGAAGCCAGTAAGCGCCGAGGACCACAACGTCTACATCTACTACCCCACCTCAGCTGGCGGGGGTAGCCAGAGGCTCTTCAGGAAGGTACAGTCTGCATATCTCAGGCTATCCGCAGGTCCTCAAAAAGTCTGAAGAAGTCTTAAATTATCTAGCCTTAAAAAAGTATCACAGTTTCTTTAATTCAGTAATAAGTGGTGTTATTTTGTTCACCAAGTAATGCGTATCAAAATGCAGTTACAAAGTGCAAACAAAACAGAGCGAAAAATAACTTAAGACACAATAACGGTAAGACAGAGGTTAAAATCACATGACTTGAAAAATGAAAAGTGGGTTCAAGTAAAAGCAAGACGGTAAAAGTGCAATTACAGTAATCAAGGCGAGTAGAAGTGAAAGCATGTGTCACAATCTCCAAGTGTTTGAAAGAAGAAAATGCCTTGATCTTAGGGAGTCTTCTGAGTTGAAGGGAGCAAGACTGTACCACTTTCTTGACCTGATTATCTAGGGTTAAACTGGAGTCAAAGATTACTCTCAAATTTCTGCAGCTAGATGTTACATTTGTAGAGAGCCAATTTGCCTGATATCAGACAGAATTGTCAACTCCACTCCATTTCCATCTTCAGTCTGACATTGCCTCCACTCTAACCGATTTCCATGGGGGAGGGGGATTCGATTTTCCCTAACCAATCACTAGAGACCGACGTATCCGCCTGAATCTAAGTGCATTTTAAGTCGACACTGATGCATAGCCATGACAACACCAGAAATGGTTCAGAAAGTATAGAGCATCTTTGACAACACGGAGCGAAGTAAAAACAAAGTATTTTGGATTTCAAAGTAATTGGTACTTTTAATCGATTTAGAACAGCCTCGAAAGCAGCATCTATCTTGTCTATAGCGGTCTCCATTGTTGTTATTACTCCTCCTTGGTTCCGGCGCACAGCTTGACAACAGCTCGACAACGGCATTAGTTCCTCCCGTTGATTGGCTAATCGTTAGTCCCCCCCCCCCCCGGCGCTCATTGGACCGATCGATTTTTCAGCCAAGAGAAACCGCTGTTTCATGTCATGATGCCAGACCAGAATCAGTCAACTGGTGGAGTGGGCGGATTCAAAGGTCTGGACCCAGGCAAGAGAGCCAATGACAAGAACCTCAGATTTATCACTGTTGAGCTGTAGGTGAAAGTTGGGTGAAATCCAGCAGCATATTAGTCAGAGCAGACCTGGAAAGTGAGGCAATACTAAGAATTGTGTAGTTTAGGCAAAAGATATGAATGGAACCGGCATTACTGTTGGTTTTATTTTCTTATGTTGTATCACTGCATGTTAAGCTTCAGATCAAGGTACACTTTTGTAGAGGTATATGACACTGACAGTTTGTCAGTATGACGCTGAGCACCATTCATTATCCAAACCACACTCAGGTTTATACCACGGTGTTTACAAGAACTTGTACTATTCAGTCATTGTCGTATATTGAGTCATTCACCTCAACCTCTGATTCTACTTCCATTTCTAGTAATAAGCATGCATTTGTGTTCCAGTGTTGCAGTGTTTTCATTCTTGTGTCCCCTTCTAGATCGGTAGCAGAAGCAGTGTTTACTCCCCCGAGAGCAACGTGAGGAAAACAGGATCCTACATTTACGAGGAGTTCATGCCAACGGATGGCACTGATGTCAAGGTAACTACACTCAGATTGATTGCAGAATTGACTTAATTAAATGTTTTCTCTCACTTAGCGATCAAAATTACTACTAATAATCTTACTGCTTTAAAGCCACTACAAGCTCTCCTTTTCTCACTTTTCAGAGAATGCTGTTCATTGATTATTACTCAACATAGTGTATGCTAAAGTGTTAACATGGCACAGGGGAGTCAACGATCTACCTGGGGCACATGGCTAATTTTGGTGTCTATGTTCTCATCACTTAACGGGGAAGTTGACCAATGGTACAATCTCCTGGTGTATTCCTTTTAAAAAATAAGGATAACCTACAAAGACAATTTTTGGACTGTTGTTAAACTGTTATTTCAGCCAGTACAAATAGTAGTACAAATACCGTATTTCCTCTAATAGTGGCCGGTAGTCAATTAAAAGCTGGGTCTCCGATAATGGCCGGGGCCGTGGTCGACACAAACGAATAAAGGCCGGCCCCAAATACAGGCTGGGGAAAAAAACAAAGGAAACAAACGTGAATTCACAATAGCTGCGACCACGTACACACGCTGTGCGGCTATAGGTCGCCAAAGGGCGGGGAAATTTTTGTAGACCGACAGAGCGAGCTATAGAGCTGCTGGTCGCAGCTAAAAACAACGGTGGATACCGGTAAACTCCCGGTGCCTGGCGGAAGTCTCTGGAGCGTACCGTTGTCGATTACTGTAATTATCGGTAATGTATTGCAGTAACAAAAAAACGGCTACCTAACGAACCCCAACAGAAGCAGATCAGAAAACAAGGAGGCTTCGGACTAAAATATGAGCAAATATACTTATCAAACAGAGGGAATTAGAAATAAAGGCCTGTCTCTAATATAAGCCTGCCTCCAATAAAGGCCTGGTACCCTCTGCAGTTGAGGTACATAAAGGCCCGGGCCAATATTAGAGGAAATACGGTATTGTAATTTGGCTTGGTATAGTCCAAGAGCAGTGAACACACCACTCAATGGTTTGTATTCACTATCT
This sequence comes from Centroberyx affinis, assembly GCF_046629955.1. Taxonomy (NCBI): domain Eukaryota; kingdom Metazoa; phylum Chordata; class Actinopteri; order Beryciformes; family Berycidae; genus Centroberyx; species Centroberyx affinis. The sequence goes on along the minus strand of NW_027279026.1, from coordinate 239,209 downwards.
GAAGCTGTAAACAAAAGGGAAATTGGCATTGTGCACGTCTAGAGAAGGCAGCGTTCATTAGCTTCTCCAGATGACTTTACCTTAGTGAGGCTGCTTTTTTGTATACACTTTTTGTATAAATTGTGGCATATCTAATCAAACAAAACTTTTGTCAACATAACTGCTCAGTAATATATACTAAATTAATGTTGCACTACTTACGCATGGTGATGTATAGATGGTACAGGTGACCAATGAAGAAATAACAGATTTGGCTTTCTGCACTCATGCTATGCTGACAGCCAATTGTGGAGTCAGTGTGTTGCGACAGCGTGTATCTCTGTGTATGTGTGTCTTATTGTGTGTTTTCTTTTGCGTAGGTTTACACAGTCGGGCCCGACTATGCCCACGCGGAGGCCAGGAAGTCTCCGGCCCTTGACGGCAAAGTAGAGCGGGACAGCGAGGGCAAGGAGGTGCGCTACCCCGTCATCCTCAATGCCAGAGAGAAGCTCATCGCTTGGAAAGTCTGTCTGGCGTTCAAGGTAATTGTGCGAATACCACAGCAGCGTGTCAGGTTGTCCCCACATGGACAGCCAAGATAATGTGGACTGGGCTTATCGTCTTGTATGGCTTCATGAGAGGAGACGTGGTGTGTTCAAGGAAATTCAATACCCTTTCACATTTTCTCTTCTTGTCGTTCTTCCTCGACAGCAAACGGTCTGTGGGTTTGACTTGCTGCGTGCCAACGGTCAGTCATACGTCTGCGATGTCAACGGCTTCAGCTTCGTCAAGAACTCCATGAAGTACTACGATGACTGTGCAAAAATCCTGGGGTGAGAACAGATTTAGAAATATATTTCCATATTGCATATACAGTCCGTTTTAAAGAGGACGAGAATTTTTAACCAGCGACTGCTTTCGGAGATGATTTTTATCTGGCAAAGTAGTCTAATAACAACACGCATCAAATGAATATTGAACTTGTATCTGTAGATCCATATCTCCATGCTTAGGTTAACTACACTATCTAAAAGTAAAATGATTTTTAGTATTTTTATCATTATGTCTTGTAGGCATCAGTAGAGCTGCAACTAACGATTATTTTCATTGTTGATTAATCTGTCGATTATTTTCTCAATTAATCGATTAGTTGTTTGGTCTATAAAATGTCAGAAAATGGTGAAAAATGTGGATCAGTGTTTCCCAAAGCCCAAGATGACATCCTCAAATGTCTTGTTTTGTCCACAACCCAAAGATATTCAGTTTACTGTCATAGAGGATTAAAGAAACCAGAAAATATTCACATTTAAGAAGCTGGAATCAGAGAATTTTGACTTATTTTTCTTCAAAAATTACTCAAACCGATGAATCGATTATCAAAATAGTTGGCGATTAATAGTGACAACTAATGGATTAATGGATTAATCGTTGCAGCTCTAGTCATCAGTACATCAAGGATACCCCCAAGCCTTTTGATTAGAATAGTGCCTATTGTCTACTTAGACCAAGTGAGGGACAAAAACAACAGAAATGTAAAATATAAATATAAAGAAATGCATCAAATTACCTGATGGCTGTGTAGATTTTGCTCTGCAAGAAGGGATTTTTAAAACTACAGTACAAGGGAATATTATACACTGAACAGCAGATAAATAATCATACAATTTTGCTGGCCTTAATATATTCAATTTGAATTATGAAGTTCTGTGACTAATACTGTAAAAAAAATGTTTTTAATCCAGTAGCGTAGAAATGCTTTTGTCTATAATTTGATTACCGTATTTAAAATCTTGAAATGTGGAAAGGATCAAAATTATTAAAAAGAAGCAGAATTGGATTTGGTCTGGATTCAATTCAATCCTAGAGTAAAACCTGAATGAAGTTTGGTGATATTCTGAATATAGACCAAAACAAATTAGTCGGAACAAGAAACTGAAGGCGGTTCATGTAAATACGAAATAAATGAGTTGTCATAATCCACAAATTAGGAGAATAATAGTAAGGTTTAAGCACAACTTGCAGTCTGTCCACTTAAATACAGAAACAGTTTAGTCAAAGCTCACACCTGTAGATTGCGTTACACCATAATACACCAAAAATGCCTTTCCTGCATGGTTCTTTGGACAGAATTCTTATGTAATTTGGTGCCTGTCCTACAGAAACATCGTCATGAGAGAACTGGCTCCACAGTTTCAAATCCCCTGGTCCATACCGCTGGAGGCTGAAGACATCCCTATTGTCCCGACCACCTCTGGAACCATGTGCGTATGAGCTGCAATAAAGCTTCTGAGCAGGGCTATATCAGAGTTGTTAAAGAGTAACTAAACCCCACCCACATCTGTGGTGAAGCCTGACACCTAATGGTGAAAAGTAGGGTACTGAACTGGCCTTCTGCTATTGGCTGGTCTTTGTGCCAGGTGATGTCATCACCTGTTGTATTCTATGGAAGGTAACATCACCTGGCACTAAGACCAGCCAATAGCAGATGACCAGTTCAGTACCCTACTTTTCACCATTAGGTGTCAGGCTTCACCACAGATTTAGGTGGGGTTTAGTTACTCTTTAAATAGCAACTAAACCCCAAACCCAAAATTGTGGTGAAGCCTGACATCTAATGGTGAAAAGTAGGGAACTGAACTGACCTTCTGCTATTTGTTGGTCTTTGGTGCCAGGTGATGTCACCTTCTATAGAGTACAACAGGTGGTGACAGCTGGCACCAAAGACCTACTATTTACTATTATTCGAAAATGTGGAAAATAGAAAAATAAAGAAAAATGTGGTGTGTCAAAACTTTTGACTGCGAGTGTAAATTATAAGAACACAGAAAATATTGATTTATTTTGCTCATAGAAATTGAGTAGGGTTTAGGCATGGCCTTTTTGCTGCATCATCGCCAGTCTTATATATTCATACATGCTTCTAAAACAAAATTATTCAACTGTTGACGCCGTCCCATGATTCAGTCATGCCGTAAGCTACTGCATGCATGTATTTGTTCCAGCTTCAGCATGGTGGTTACTGTTTTAGGATGGATAAGAATGATTCCAAGCAGAGTGCGTCCACACAAATGGATTGGTAACAGCTGTTATTTAAGAAAACAATTGGCAGATACACAGAGTTATGCACTCTGAATCGGTATAGGCAATGAAATATTTGTATTGGTGTATCCTTCAGTGTAAAATCCCACTACAGTCCGCCTTCTGTTAGATTTTTGCACTGTCCCAAATCATGACTCACTAGCATTCTCTACTTAGGATGGAGCTCCGCTGTGTCATTGCTGTGATTCGCCATGGAGACAGGACTCCTAAGCAGAAAATGAAGATGGAGGTTCGCCATCAAAGGTAAGGTCACACAGCTCGGTTATTAAGGAGAGAACTGCATTCTACAACCGAACTCACTCCCTGAAAATTCAGGTATTGGCTACTGAATTTGAGAGCGGATTCGGTTAGTCCGAGTAGTGTGTACCAGAACCGGACTGGACAGCTGGTTGTTACGTTACGTACGACGGAGGTAATTGTTGTGAGACATTTAAAATTTTTCTATCCAGTCTGTTTCCTCAACATTGCAGTTGTTCTAGTTCTGCGGCCTTCGGCACAAATGTTGGGGTTAAAAATATCAAGTTCCTGCGATGGAAAAAGAGAATATGACGCCGCTGTCAGTGGCGGTTTATTAAGATCTTATGGATACATTGACGCCTCTGGTTACTGGTGTCAAGTAAACCATAAATACGCAGGTGAAATACAAGCAGTGGTAGCCGCAATATTGGTCTGAAGTAAACGTTACTATGGTTACAGACATTATTTACAGCCATCGTGAGATCGGAGGAGTGGAGTGACTCCTCTTACCCAGACATACAGTCTGATAATTTTGTACCATACATATGCAAATTCACTTTCATTCATAAATTTGGTTGTCGCGATTTATTTGACTAGTTTGCACTGAGCCCCACTCTCTTCCATTAATTTACATACATCCACGTCTTCCGTTGCCCAATAAAATTTAACGTTATTACCTGTGGTATTTAAGTGACATTAGTGGAATTATTTAACCGATAACTGTCGTAATGCTTCAGTGCATTGAATTGAACACGCGCCGTGGGTCTGTACAGGATCTGTGCTTGTTGTAACTGCCTTATGTATTTTGTCTTCAGGTTTTTTGACCTCTTTGAGAAATGCGATGGGTACAAAAGTGGAAAGCTAAAACTGAAAAAGCCAAAGCAGTTACAGGTTAGTAGAAATGTATTTGATAAAATGCATGTGACTATATATTAGATTATTAGATGATGATGTATTACTTACAATGCCATTTGTGGTCCTCATGTCTACAGGAAGTGCTTGATATAGCCAGACAACTTCTTCTGGAACATGGGCAGAACAATGATTCTGAAATTGAAGAATCCAAAGCAAAACTTGAGCAACTGAAAACAGTCCTTGAAATGTAAGCATTAAACATGACGGTTTCAAATTTTCAAATTAACATTTGATAAACTACTCATTTTCTAACAACATATCACTCGTTACTTTAGGTATGGCCACTTTTCTGGCATAAATCGCAAGGTTCAGCTGACCTACCTTCCACATGGATGCCCCAAAGCATCAAGTGAGGAAGAAGGTAGTTTCTTGTAAGACTTTTCCATTTACCCATGCTTCTGAGTTCTCCTCATTCCTACATTTAAGGGATTAATTGGGTTTAACTCTGTGGTTGTGCGGTCCTGGTTTTTCAGATGTACGGCGGGACGACCCATCGCTGCTGCTGGTGTTAAAGTGGGGAGGAGAGTTGACCCCAGCAGGCAGGGTACAGGCTGAAGAACTGGGCCGGGCGTTCCGCTGCATGTACCCTGGAGGACAAGGCAGGGGCTACTATTAAACCCTACATACTTTTCAATATTTGTCACTTCACAAATTTCTTTTATTCTTGAAGATAATGCAAGTATTGCATTAACTTTAAAGACCCATGTTGGTGACTGTAAATTCCAGTTTCGAGTCCCAAGTCGGTCTCAAGTCAAGTCTCAAGTCTAAATATAGAGCAGCAAGTCAAGTCAGAACAAATCAAGAGTCCAGTATCAATTTAATATCTTAAAGAAAACTAAATATCTAGGACTTTTCAAAGCAATATGGTTTAAATAGGATAAAAACTTGGTAAGAGCATCATGAGTTTGATTTCTATAGTCAGTTTCAACTTCAATAAATTAAATCATTCCATACAAATTCAGAAAACAGAATTTAAATTCAGTCGTCTGCTGGAACAAATCTCATCACTCAGTCATTTACACAAACACGAGATCTCAAGTCAAGACTTTAGAAACCTTTTGAAGTCATCAAAGTACAAGTCAAGTCCCAAGTCACCAGAATCCAAGTCAAATCTCAAGTCTTCTTGCCAGCACCATAGCTCCTGCATCACATCGCTAGCTTGTCTGTGAAGCTAAGCATGTCTGTTTGTGGTTAGTCCTTGGATGGAAGTCCACCTGGTGCTGGAAGTGGTGTTGGAGGACCAGTAGGCGGCGCTCTTCCCTCTGGTCTCATGAATAATATCCCCAATGCCCCAGGGCAGAGACAGGGAGTCTGTCCTGTGAGTGAGCACCATCCTTCGGATGAGACGTTAAACCAAAGTCCTGACTCTGTGGTCAATAAAGATCCCATCACCACTCATCGCAGGAGTAGGGGTGTAACTCCGGTGCCCCGGCAAAAATTCCCAAAACAGGCCTTGCCTCCGTCATGGCCACCTAATCATCCCTCGTCACCAAATTTGCTCTTTCACTCCTCTACTCTGTAATCAATGTAATCAATTATTCTCTTCGTGTATCAAGTCAAATCTTAAGCAATTAAAATTGTGACTGGAGTCTGACTTGAGTCCATGTCCCTACCTCTGATAATTACTTATTTCATGCTCCCACATTTATACTCCATCTAGCGCCTGTTTTGATAACTGTGGGTGTATCATTTCGGTTCAAAACAGAGCTTTGATTGACAAGTTGACACACTGTATGACCACACATGTACACTGTAAACAGTGTTGGTCAGACACTAGCATACTGTATGAAAGTGGATACAGCCATTATCAGTGAAAGTATTTCCATAGAATGCATCTAGAATTTCACCCAATTCAAAGCGAATGAGTAAACCATACAGTACATACATATACAGTGTTGATGTTTTAAACTATCACAAATCCCGATTTTCAATATTCATTCACAACAGTTTACAACTAAAATGCCTCACTACCACAGGTGACTATGCAGGATTCCCTGGATGTGGCCTCCTGCGCTTGCACAGCACCTACCGTCACGACCTGAAGATCTACGCCTCAGACGAGGGCAGGGTCCAGATGACTGCTGCTGCCTTCGCTAAGGTTTGCACTGAATTACCATCTCATTCCAATTCCATATTGGCTCTCACAAGGAGTTACACCACCAGTCTGGACAGTTTGGACTATGAAACTACGAAATACCACGAATGGAATTATGCAGTGACCAAAAAAGTGTTAAATACTTCGAAACTATCTTATATTTTAGATTCTTTAAAGTAGCCGCCCATTGTCTTGATGGAAAGGCAAAGACTTTGGAAAGAAATTCATACATAGGATCAACTTCACTATGTATATTTGTCTAAGAAACACATTTGAAGCATTTAAGCAGAAGCCTTTAGATCAAAATGGCTTTAAGAGAATGAAAAACATAGAACATTCAATCAGGTGTGTCTAAACTTTTGACTGATAGTGTATCTCTGTTGTAGTGCTGTAGACATGACTAGTCTGTGGCTCTGCTGGATCAATAGCTTCCTGTGGTTTTATCGTAAAACAGCAGATGGTGTCATCTCTCGTAGGGTCTGCTGGCACTGGAGGGGGAACTGACGCCCATCCTGGTGCAAATGGTGAAGAGTGCCAACATGAACGGCCTGCTGGACAGCGACAGCGACTCCCTCAGCAGCTGCCAGCAGAAGGTCAAGGCCCGACTCCATGAGATCCTGCAGAAGGACAGGGACTTCACCACCGAGGACTATGAGAAGGTCTAGAGCCGGGGCTGGACATCTTAGAACAATGAGGGTTGTAGTTGTGTAGTCTCCTGAAAAATGGCCTCTGATTTGATGATGATGATGATGGTGGGAATATTAATCGACTAACTAGTAACTCTTCGCTTTCCTTTGTCCATTCTTCATGATCAATGTGCTGATGAGCCTTTTTACATGACTATTGTACATGTTTGTGGATCTCATATAGACTTACAATAAGGACTAGCTGATAGTTTATATCTTTAAGAATCCATCCCTGACAAGTGAAAACTCACCACCTATGCCCTGGTTTGCCATATAGCAGAGTCTATATAGGCTTAAGTTGACATGTTTATAATAATTGGTCAATAGATGGATTGCATGTTATGTCTGATAATCTTATTCTTATGCAGTGTTTTGTAGTTTTCTCTAGACTCTCTTCCTTACTTGCTCGGGAGATATTAAGTCATTTTTATATTTCCAGCTTGCTCCTACCAGTGGTACATCTCTCGTTAAGTCCATGCAGATGATCAAGAACCCAGTGAAGACTTGCGATAAGGTGTACTCCCTGATCCAGAACCTCACCCTGCAGATCCGACAAAGGATGGAGGACCCCAAGTCATCCGGTATGTGAGCTCAATAAAAAAAAATCCCCAAAAAATCCTTCTTATACAACTTAGCGTATTTCCTCTAATAGCGGCCGGTAGTCAATTAAAAGCCGGGTCTCTGATAATATAAGGCCGGCCCCAAATACAGGCCGGGGTGGTTATTACAAAATACGGGAGTTGCACTTTTTTTTTTGATGAAAATGTAATATGTAATGTGTTGGTTATTATGTAATAACCAACCAAAATGTCTTCGTTCATAAAAATCGTTATAACATTATAACAACAATGTTTATTTTATTTTAAGATCAGAGTCAGCTATAACGCTGGTCTAATTTAATATTTAGGAAGTTTAATTTAGCTTAATTGTTAAAATTATAACGTGTACAGAAAGACATCCATTTTGGTTGGTTATTACATAATGCACTGTATTATTACATTTTCATCATAAAAAAAGTGCAACTCCCGCATTTTGTAATAACCACCGCAATATGTAATAATTTATGACAAAATGTGGGGAACTTTATTACATATTGCGTTCAGGCTGAGTATTACAAAATGCTGCAGATTATTACAAAATGTGGGTGTTATTACATAATGAAGTGAAAATTGATAACATTTTGTCGTGTTATTACATAATGCGGTGTTATTACGTAATGCGTTGTTACACACCCCTAATGGGCCAATTGATGCAATTTTTTGTATCCCAGCAGTGGTTTACCAGGACTATCTATATGCCAAAATGGACCAAAAATATCAATGTGTAAATGAGTTATTGGATGAGCAAAGTAATCTAGATCTTTGTAGATCTTGCAACACTTAAACAGCATGTAGGTAAGGAAATGGATCACATTCGGTAAAATATAATTACAGTAATAGTATATTTGTCGGCCCATTATATCCTAAATCAGCATTTGTTGCATGTGGATAAGATTGCTTCTACAAAATGCACAAACATGTGAATGGTTTGCATCTATGGCCTTCTGTCTCTACTGTGTCATCAGACATCCAGCTGTACCACAGTGAGACGTTAGAGCTGATGCTGCGTCGCTGGTCCAAGCTGGAGAAGGACTTCAAGATGAAAAACGGTCGCTACAACATCAGCAAGATCCCCGACATCTACGACTGCATCAAGTACGACGTGCAGCACAACAGCTCGCTCAAGCTGGACCACACCATGGAGATCTATCGCCTGTCCAAGGCCTTGGCCGACATTGTCATCCCACAGGTGATATCATATCCATATCCACCCATATCCACGGCTCGCTGGAAGATATAGAAACGGTTTGAATTTGCAACTCACGGACATTTTATCGTATGATTCATTGCGATTTTTCTTGTGCTACACGCATATTTCAGAAGTGAAAAGGAAATTGAGGAAGGATAAAATTAAAAAAATTCAAATTGGGTCAACTGTTTAATTCTTGATTTGACGTTTGATTTACGGCTTGAGCAAACAAATCTACTTTGCGGCATTTAAAGTAATTGTTTTCTAGTAGTTTAGGGGATTGAGGGGATACAGCAGGGCTGTCATGTCTCTCCTTGAAGATAGACTTTTTCATAGGCTAAGGTTCTAAATGGTTGCTCTAGACTTAAAAAAAAAACCCATTCCATTAATAGTAAAAGTGTACTTGCTGCTTAAAATCAGTTCCGGCAACCACACTAACAGTGGTGGCATTTGGGGAGTAGTTGTTGTTAGCTGAAGCAGATCTATGCTGTATCTTAACTGTTTAAATTAAATAAATACAAAACACTATTAACAAATTTACATAATAAATAAAACCTGACCCAACTATTATAATTTAACAGTAAATACCTTCTTAACCCACAAAGTCTTGCACACACCCCTTCTCTCTCACAGGTTTTGGTATATTGCCGGGGGACTTTTATTCTGAAGGGCTACGTAACGAAATATGTGTTGCGATTCGGTACCGATTGAATGGGAACCGGTGCCACAGCATAGAGAAAATGTATAATGTATGGAAAATATATAGGAGCCCTGCACTGTAGGGATTGTCACCAGGTAATATGAGATCAATACCATATGTAACCGGTGGATTGTGGATTATTTGTTAATTCCCACTTCTATCACTAGGAATATGGTATCTCCCAGGCTGAGAAGCTGGACATTGCCAAAGGTTACTGCACCCCTCTCATCCGCAAGATCCGCTCCGATCTGCAGCGGACCCAAGATGACGACACCGTCAACAAGCTGCATCCAGTGTAAGAAAGCATATCAACACACAGTTACTATTGCACATAGGCAGCTGATATTCTCCAATCCAGAACAGGAGTATGACCAGGGTCCTCTATTGAGTTACTGTCGCCCCACTACTGGTTTTGTCTGTTGCTCTGAAGACTTTTTTTCATCCTCAAATTGATTGAGCTATTAAAGCAAGGCATGACAGTGTGTGACTATGTACATGAGTTAAAATGTATTGCGAAACAATGCACAATAAGTACATTCAAGAAAGTAGATTCAATGAGAATACCAAATGTGGAAGGGAATATATGAAAAGTTAAATCAAGGTGTCTATGTGGGGGTTCAGCTAAACTAAAGAGAGGAGTTGAGACTTGAGTGATGCAATGGTCATTCCCAGTCATTCCCAGTCAAGCCAGTTTTCCTGTCAATTTCACTACTACTTTGTGAACCCGTAAAGGAGAAGTAGTGGGAAAAAAATACTTACAGTAACAACAGGCTGTCAGGCTACAGCCCGGCCGCCTAATAACCCTAACAAATACAACAGGGTCGAGACAGGAAGTGGATTGTAAGTACCCATTTTGAAAAATGTGTGCGACTATGAATTTAATGCCAGCTTATGCCTCGGTGGTCTTATTCAGGTATTCGCGTGGTGTGATGTCACCGGAGCGCCATGTGAGGACCAGGTTGTATTTCACCAGCGAGAGCCATGTTCACTCCCTGCTCTCCATTCTCCGCTATGGATCCCTCTGTGACGTGAGTAGCTTCTCACACAATGTCAGTTGTCTCACTTCGGTTCAGTGGTACTCAACTTTGGCTTCAATGGAACATGGTTGAGAACCAGTGGCTTAGGTTATGTACTGTACTGTAGCTCTCTGACAAACAGAATCTTGAATGGCTGCCTGTTACACTGGCTACCACAAAGAGGTAGTGTCAAAATTTCTCCAAACGTTTCCTCCTGACTAGCCTAATGAGAAACATTATTCCCATGTTGCAAGTCGCTTCAAACTTGATCCATCGAATAAGTGCATGAGCAAGTTTTAAATAGAAACTCTGAATCTGCTGTCGTTCCATCATTGACTGTTTCACACAGTATCTGATTTTATACATAAAATAGCATTGAAAACGGGTAGGGTTGCATATTTCTATGAATAAATGCATATTAAAGAGTAACTAAACCCCAAACCCAAAACTGTGGTGAAACCTGACATCTAATGGTGAAAAGTAGGGTACTGAACTGGTCATCTGCTATTGGCTGGTCTTTGTGCCAGGTGATGTCACCCTCTATAGAGTACAACAGGTGGTGACATCACCTGGCAGAAAGACCAGCCAATAGCAGATGACCAGATTTGGGTTTGGGGTTTAGTTACTCTATTACTCTATTTGTTTGGTTGGTAAAAATTATTCTTGGCAGTAGAGCTGCAACGATTAATCGATTAATCGATTAGTTATCAACTATTAAATTAATCGCCAACTATTTTGATAATCGATTAATCGGTTTGAGTAATTTTAGAAAAAGAAAGAAAAATAAGTCAGAATTCTCTGATTCCAGCTTCTTAAATGTGAATATTTTCTGGTTTCTTTACTCCTCTATGACAGTAAACTGAATATCTTTGGGTTGTGGACAAAACAAGACATTTGAGGACGTCATCTTGGGCTTTGGGAAACACTGATCCACATTTTTCACCATTTTCTGACATTTTATAAACCAAACAACTAATCGATTAATTGAGAAAATAATCGACAGATTAATCGACAATGAAAATAATCGTTAGTTGCAGCCCTACTTGGCAGGAAAGCCAAAAGTTAATTTCAGACACTGCTAACTGCTAATTTCACAGGAGACCAAAGATGACCAGTGGAAAAGGGCCATGGACTACCTCAAGGTTGTTAGCGAGCTGAACTACATGACGCAGATCGTGATCATGCTTTATGAGGATCCCAACAAGGTAACACATCCACCACGGACAAAATCCAGGTATATTCACTCGTGATTTTGACCGGAAGGAGTAATACCGTCCGTTCGCCTGTAGGACCCCTCATCTGAGGAGAGGTTTCACGTGGAGCTGCACTTCAGCCCAGGGGCCAAGGGCTGTGAGGAGGACAAGAACCTGCCCTCCGGGTTCGGTTACAGGCCAGCATCTCGAGAGGTAAGGGAGCTCTACCTTAAACACTTGCTTTTCCTCAGATACAATAAGAACCTTGTCAATATCGTAGGAAAAATCCACCCTCAGGTACTCAGATACTTACACCATTAGATATCAATTTGTGATGTTCCTGGAGTTATTTTGTTTACAATTAATTGTAAATAATCGTATATCGCTATTTTATGTTACCATGATTAATGATTGTGTAATTTGGCAATATTGAAGTGTTTATTATATTTTCAATTCCCCTGAAAGTGATATATTATATGAAGCACTTCCTTTATGCATGACCAATCGCAAACTTTGACTGTGGACTGTGGGTGGATTTTTCCTTCAAAACACTTCTTAGATACAGTGGTGGCTGTTGCCTCATTAGGTTGTTTCTTTTACATTCTCTTTACATGTTTTTTTCCCACTAGCCATACATTGCGTTCTCAAGAGAGCCTCACAGCCTTTGAAATCAGCTCATTTGCAGTATTTGTATTTCCTAACGATCCATGCGTTCATCTGTCAGAACGAGGGCTCTAAGAAGAAGTCCCAGAACGACAGCGACGAGGAGTCGGGCCTGACCAAGCGAGACGAGCCAGACCGGGCCCTCATGACCTTCAGGCCCTTAGTGTCCGACCCCATCTACATCCACAGGAAGTCCCCTCTACCCCGCTCCAAAAAGATCGGCTCCGTGGAAGTAAGTGCGCCGTCAAAGTCCAGTTTCAGTCTAGACCCTAGTGCTGCTAGAGCAGGATGTAGGAACGCAATACATGTGAACAGAAACGGGCACAAAGTTTCAGATACAACTAGGAGGCATAATAGCACTAGAGGTGGGCAGTATACTTGCATCAGTGCGGTGCCAGCATTACATCATGCAATGATACAAATTTTGAAATGTTGCGATACAATGCCTTTTGTTCAATTTTCATCTTCGGACACATTTCCACATGCCAAATTGCTCCCATTACCAGTAGCTACAGACCCTGAAAACTGTGAGCACAAATTAAGCCTGTCATGTTACAGCATATTATCATAGTGAACAATAGCCTACTTTGAATTTATAAATATCTCTAAGATTTCATTTATCTCTGCGTATCAGTTCTATTCTCAACTCTTTTCATTTTGCGTTTTAGTTGCAAGTGACAAATTGTACCGTGATGGCATATTGCTATCATCCACAGTATGGGAAAATATTATGAAATTATTATTACTGTTAGTGATATGAAATTGAGTCCATATTGCCCACCCCTAGATCCCACATTCCTCAGCCTTGAATTTCCAATGCCGTATTTATCTGATGATCCCAAATCATTATCATGCTCTTGATGCCTTCTTGGTAGTGCTGCTTTTGCACGTTGTTGCTTTGAATAGATGTAGATAGGAGTAAGTAATATGCCTATGCTTTGAGCTATATGTTTACTTCCAATGCTTTCCTAGTTTCACAGTTTCTTTACTCCAAAGTTCTCAGCAATTCGTTGCTCTGGGAGATTACTGTGTTTAGTTATTGTCTATCTATAAGTTTTACAAGGTGAATGTTGCTGAAATTTGTTAAGTAATTGATAATCCAGATTGCTTTTGATGATTAGGCTTGTTGTTATGCATGTTTTTAAGTTATATATGGTCACATATTGAAATGGTAATGTAAATGGGTGACACTTTTTAATAAGGTTGTATTAACTAATATGTGTTAATGCATTAATTATTGGTGATGATCTGTTCATGACCTATTTATGACCGATTTGTCTTTTTTGTGTGATTTCCTGAAGCATAAAGCTGTCCCATTTTTGAATTAATGTCTTTCTGACTGTAGTAAGCCATTAGTAATATACTTGGAAGACCAACTAGATGCATCATTGTCGGGGAACCCTTACATAATGTTTCACACGGACTTGTATAAGCCATTGGTAGGGCATGAAGAGCTGTCACTTTACAGCAGGTAATGTGAAATGGGTTATTTAAGGGTTAACAAACATGAATTAATGTCTACCATTCAGCAGGAACCCATTAATGAAGCATGAGGATCTTTTGAAGGGAGTTGCGATGAGTATAGTTTTGGGAATGTTTTGTTAATGTTAGTAAATGGTTTAGTTCCAAAGTTCCAAAACGGAGACAGATCGGTCACAAATAGGTCGTGAACAGAGTTTAATTACTGCATTTACATGAAGAAATGATTTCATGCCTTAGTTAAGCATTTGTTCACCATTAATTAATGCATTAATTCATGTTAGTTAATACAACCTTATTATAAAGCAGAGGTGGGGACTCGAGTCACATGACTTGGACTCGAGTCACATGACTTAGATTCAAGTCAGACTCGAGTCACAATTTTAATTGCTTGAGACTTGACTTGCTGCATGAAGAGAAGACTTGAGACTGGACTTGACTTGGGTTCTGGTGACTTGGGACTTGACTCTGACTTGTACTCTGATGACTTGAAAAGGTTTCTAAAGTCTTGACTTGAGATCTTGTGTTTGTGTAAATGACTTAGATTGAAAGTGATGAGATTTGTTCCAGCAGACGACTGAATTTAAATTCTGTTTTCTGAATTTGTATGGAATGATTGAATTTATTGAAGTTGAAACTGATTATAGAAATCAAACTCATGATGCTCTTACCAATTTTTATCCTATTAAAACCATATTGCATTGAAAAGTCCTAGATATTTAGTTTTCTTTAAGATATTAAATTGATGCTGGACTCTTGATTTGTTCTGACTTGACTTGCTGTTCTACATTTAGACTTGAGACTTGGGACTTGACTTGGTCACACCTCTGTTATAAAGTGTTACCTGTAAAGGAAATATTTTTATAATACATCTGGCCTGATGAACAAAAATTGTTGCACTCCAGCAGAACATAAGTATTGGTCACTAAGAATTTAAGATTTTTTTATGGTGCATTGAGTATTTTGCCATCAATCACTTGCCCTTAATTGCTCATTTCCATACACTAAACAAGAAGTCACATCCTCAAATTGCATGTACATAGAGTGCTAAACATCTTTAACCGTTTCCCCTCCCCAGAGTTCACTGAAAGTGAAACCACTAATATCAAACGATGAAATGCAGTTCAGAATCACCAAATGTTGTGGTCCACAGTTTTTATGTGTCTTGACACCATATGACAGTATGAATTTACTATTAAAATGTGAAGCTCTGAGTTGTTTTTTTCCTAGGTTGTATCTTTAATATGTTGCAAATGGTATTACAATACCCAGAGAAAAATGTATACATTAGCACCTTGTTTGAAACTTGCTTATTGTTATCTATATGACCAACCTAACAGTGCCAGAAGTAGCAAGGAATTGACCTAGATATCAACCTTACCCTTTTAACAGAGAATACATTGATTTTCTTTTTCCTCATCTTTTTTATGCTTTCTGTTTAGTCCCCATTGCAGCCAGACTTAATCAAGACTGCACCTGGCAAAGTATGACCACCACACATTTCTATACCCGACTCCTTACTCTCCAAAACAGGCGTACTTGTGAATGTTACTGAGATTGGACATGTACATAGCTACATAGGCTGAACTGTTCTTTTTCTGTAATGTTGCATGACTGTGCTGTTTTTGCCCCCTCTCTCACTTCCAGGAAGAGAGCCCCCTGAGTGTGTCTAGCCCTGACTCTATTGGTACCTGGCTTCATTATACCTGTGGTGTTGGTACTGGGCGTCGAAGACGCAGATCAGGGGACCAAATAACTTCCTCCCCTGTCTCCCCCAAATCACTGGCTTTCACTTCCAGTATTTTTGGCTCATGGCAACAGGTTTTTACACCCTTTTAATTCATTACAATCACACACAAAGAAACCGTTCACTGCTCTTTCGCACGCGTGCACCTGAGAGCATTGGGGCAGTCTCAAGGACACCTAATCAGCAGATCAATGTAAAGATGCTGTCATGTTTTACCGGCATACACATACTGTTCCATGCATCTTCCTACATTTCTTTAAACATACTCTTGTTTTTTTTAGCTTCCACTTTAATAGAAATATTATTCTTGCTGCTTAAGGTGCAGTTTATGCTTACCTTACAATGGTGGGTACAATTGAACTGCAGTCCAAATTCACAGTTTCAACACTTAACAAACAAATGTGACTCCAGCCAGTCATCAAGGCACTCTAGTATAGGGCTCTCTCCCTGGGTTTATTTATGTTGAGTTCTGTGCACATTAAGTGTGTAGATCATCCAAGTTGTCATTGATTGTCACTGTCATCCATTCCCTTCCTTCTCCTCTTTATTTCATCATTTTAGTAGCTTATTCATTATGTGCTCACAGACTATTCAGCTATGGCTATTTGAAATCAGCCCACATAACTGATTTGGCTGTAGGTAAACCCACCACACCCAGCCCTGAATTAAATCCAATTTCTGAGAATTTGAGTAGATAATATGTAGAAGAGATGTCGTAGTGTTCTTGCGCCTCATATCACAGCTAATAGCCATAGCAGAATCAGTCCACTTGCATAGTTTGTAGTCATCGTATTCACACACATTTGATATGTAGAGGTCTGTCTTTATATTCATCTGCTGAAACACAAACATTAGTTGTCCTTTGTGACTTGCTCAATTTTGTTGTTGATTGAGAATTTGATCAGTATATCTGGACCACAATAAGGGCTGAACAGTGAATCTGTTGTGCGCATCTGTGTGGGTGGGATGTCTGTCCTCTATTCACCTGGAGCTGCTGTCCTCAGGACTCTGGCCCATTCTGCTTGGATGCTAAATACTGTATTTGTAATGGTTGACTGCTTTTCACAAAGGAAATGTAGGCAAGGCTATTTTGACTACATTTCTCGACCCATTTGCTAAATGGAACCAAAAAAAAGCTTTGAATGTGGAACTGACTGCATTGATCTAATACATTTGACTTATTTATACCCTGATCAAATATATCAACCTCAAAAGGAAGAGAACAGCATTCACTTTTTAAAGTTTTATGAGCTGTGATTCACGCCTAAATGTGCAACTAGACAAACTGAAGTCACTGACAGTAGGTTGCTTGGATCTAGTTGTATTGGTTTTCTTCCAGATGACACATGACTGAGTTAAAGGTGCTTGGATGCGTGTAAACCAGAGGATAATAATAATAATAATCATCATCATAATCATCATGATCATCATGATCCTAATCATAATGATAATAAATATAGCTGCATGGCAGCAAGTTGCCGGGGTTCACTATATAAGGACAAGAGATGCAAATGACCTGGTTGCTATTGGGAAATATTTGGAGCATATGGAGCTACAGTTCTGCAATTTTGCTCCAACTCACAGGTGAAGTGTTGGACAAATGCTGACTAATAATCTGTTTTTCATGTAAGATGTCTTCTAGGTGAGATTGAGAATTGCAGGTTTTGCATATTTCCATTGATAAGCAGTCTGATCCATAGCATTTGTAATTACTGCCAGTGGTGGAAGAAGTACTCAGATCTTTTACTTAAGTAAAAGTAGAAATACCACAGTATAAAAATACTCTGTTACAAGTAAAAGTCCTGCATTCAAAATGTTACTTAAGTAAAAGTACAAAAGTATTAGCATCAAAATGTACTTAAAGCAACAAAAGTAAAAGTACTCATTATGCAGAATGGCCCATTTCAGAATAATACAGTATATATTATATTATTGAATTATAATTATTGATGCATTAATGTGTAAGCATCACTTTAATGCTGCAGCTGGAAAAGGTGGGGCTGAT
The DNA here is from genome assembly GCF_046629955.1 of Centroberyx affinis. Classification (NCBI taxonomy): domain Eukaryota; kingdom Metazoa; phylum Chordata; class Actinopteri; order Beryciformes; family Berycidae; genus Centroberyx; species Centroberyx affinis. The sequence continues at coordinate 221,607 of NW_027279026.1, read as the reverse complement.
TCCCACTACTTTATATACTGCTGGGTAGCTTACAGTAATCTATAATAATACATCACAATTTATTAGTTGATTATATTTTGTAGTGGAGTAGAAGTATAAAGTAGCATAAAATGGTAATACTCAAGTAAAGTACAAGTATCTCAAAATTGTACTTAAGTACAGTATTCGAGTAAATGTACTTAGTTACTTTCCACCTCTGATTACTACTACTACTATTGTACAGCCACTAGTAGTGCGAGTGAGTAAAGTGGGTCCCTGTACAACAACAAAAACAAATACACAAGCATGCATACAAGGAGTGGAGAGGGAGTTTTTGCCTTGCTTATTGGCAAAAAACATACATCGGAAAATATAAGTTGAGACACAATTACTAATCGGTAGGGTGTTCTGGTAAATTCGGCATGTATATAATCCTCCAAACAGCTCGGATTTTAATGGACCGGCCGATTTATACGCCGGAGAAGTGGTGTTACTTCACACACAAAGTAGCAAGTCCTTACCTTCGATACCTTCAGGAATAGTGGTCAAGTCAGTATCCTAATCATAGCAAGCGTCCATTGAATAATAAAAAAAAATGCACTAACTCGGTAAAACATGATAGAACGTTCATTGTCATCGATTCTGAAACAGTCCAACCGGCACCACCATGCTGATGATGGTCTCGCTCTGCGGAGGGCAGAGTGTTGTTGCAATGATAACGCTGAACGATAGAGGCCAGCATTGGACCAGAAATTACACATTGAATATGAAGATTATTGAAGTTGCACCACAGCACCTTTAATGTAAGCCATGCCTAATGCCAAGCAATGAAGTAGACTCCATACGCTAATGATAGGACTTCTAAGGTGCTTTTTAATAGTGTCGCTCAAGTTAACTGCACTATAACTGGGGTTCCAATGTAGAACCCAGTGGGTTATGCAGCAGTCACTGAAGGGAGACTTGAGAGTCAGGGCCAGGGGTTTGCCTTGGCCCTTCAGGTAAGTTTTGTGAGGTGTGAGAGTGGGCCCCCGGTGTCGTGCCTCAGCCAGTCGACATCCACCTCTCATAACCTTTGAATCCCCCATTCAGAGCAGGATCCAACTCCTCTCATGTACTCCACCTCAAAAAATTGCCCGTTTCACATTTGTCTCAGTCCTATCCATGCATGAAACTGTGATATTACATCTCTCAGGGGGATATGAGAATACAATATGTGTTTCTTTTCCATTTTGCACAGATTCAAGGGTGTTTTCACACTTGTTTTCAGAGTTTCATCTGAGTGAAACTCTGGAAACAAGTGAAATCGGGGAATTAGTCAACATTTTTGCTTCAGTGTAAATGGTTCGGTTTTGTGTTTGCATTCAAATGTGCTTTATTTTGCACATAGCGAACACCAAGCGCTCTGACTTCATTTATGGAGTTGGCATGGAATTAAAGCATTTCAAGCTAGGTGACATTACTGGTTGATATCTTGAGGTAAAATTACTACATTGCTCAAGTAGCGCCTTATTTCAAAATGATGAGATAATTAGATATGCATTGTAGTTGCTTTTTCAGTTGAACTCTAGGTTTATTGTGTGAAAATTAAAGGTAGCATTGCCTAACCTGATTATTATGACCCATCTGCCTTCTTTAGAAGATACTGTTTTCAGTAAATCACCTATAAATGTATTAATCAGGATTACAACTCCAGCTCAGTGCTTAGATGCATGGCTAAAATATGTATTACTTCCCCATTATGTGTGCCAAAGTTTGTGTCTCCTGAAGAAAACCTAGGTCTGCAAACTCCCTCACACAATGAAGTTAAGTTTCCTCCAAGACTGTCTTTGCTTGAGGATATATTCTTGCAGTGTTTTTTCATAGTGAAGTTTATTAACTTTGCTTTTCAAGTGCTTACTATTTTCCTTGTGCATGTTGACATTGGTGCTTAGTTGAGTAACTATAGCAATGAGATCATCGATCTTCTTAAAGGTTACCCTTGTAGGTAACACTTTACAATAAGGGTACGTTAATTAACAGTTAACTAATGTGTCTGGTAATCATTTACTAATGGTGTTCATGTTAACTAAGGTATTAATTTATACATTATTTAATAGTCATCTTTATGAACTATTAAATAATGTATAAATTAATACCTTAGTTAACATGAACACATTATTAAATTACACATTAGTTAACTGTTAATTAAGGGTTAGTTAATGCTTATTAAGCATTAACTAACCCTTATTAAGCATTAACTAACCCTTAACTTAGTGTACCCTTATTGTAAAGTGTTACCCTTTTGGAAAATCCTGTATGGAAGAAGCCTTGACAAATGTGGGATTGTGCCCTCTCAGGCCTGTAGAGGGTCGTACTAAAATAAAAGTCATTGCACACACATGACATAAATGATGTAAAATAAATAAAATGTCTCCAATGCTTGGGGCATCCTGGTTGCCTGTGATGCATACCATGTAACCGCGACATCCCAGGTTCGCATCCAGTCGAGGACCTTAGTCGCATGTCATCCTGCATTCTCTCCCATCCCTCTTGTCTCTTTCCACGGGAAACTATCTAATTAAGCAGGAATGCCATAAAAAGAGAACGGCATGTGACAAACGTACCAGGCCAGATTTGAGTCCAGGACATTGCAGTTACCTGGTATGCACCTTAGCCAACTAAACCACCAGGACACCCCATAAATCTATTCTTAAAAAAAAAAACCATTCTCTCTTTTGTGAGCCAGCCAATCACAACAAAGAGGAGGCGGGATTTTATGCTACATACGCAGCTTTGATTACAGCACCGACCTCTGGCTTCTCTGCCTTGATGACCAAAGCAAGCACAAGCAGTCTTTTCTTTGCCATGGTCAAACAAATTAAAAAGTAACTAAACCCCACCCAAATCTTTAGTGCAGCCTGACACCTAATGGTGAAAAGTAGGGTACTGCACTGGCTGTCTGCTATTGGCTGGTGTTTGTGCCAGGTGATGTCACCTTCCATAGTGAACAACAGGTGGTGACGTCACCTGGCACAAAGACCAGCCAATAACAGATGAGCAGTGCAGTACCCTACTTTTCACCATTAGGTGTCAGGCTTCACCAAAGATTTGGGTTTGGAGTTTAGTTACTCTTTAAACAAAAAAAAAACGAGTGAACGAGTGCCTGCATGTATCTATTGTTTGTTTATGTTTATTTAACTGCATCTATTTTACGATGTAAACATAATACCACACGCCATCACCAGCTTAATAGTGTCTTACGATGTTATGAAGCAAAGCGTGAGGGTTCCAAATGGACTAATAAACGGACTTGCAAATAAAGATGAAGCCATGAACAGAAAGTGGACTGGGACCTCGTCATAGCTGAAGTGGACTAGGCAGCAGTCTTTGTTTCTTTTAAAAGGAAAGACAACTCCAGCACAAAGAGAACCAAGTTTGATTCCTCTTGATCCCCTTTTTGGTCCACAAAGAGGAACGAGTTGGTTCGATTTAAAAAGAGCGAGATGTGAAAACACCCTAAATGTGTTAACTGGTTAAGGTTGTGCAGTCATGATTGTTGAAACCTTGTTATCTGCAAGCTGCTGCCTTGTCTCTGTCCTCACCCGTCATCCTGCATATTCTCTTGCCTGATGTGTCCTGTGTAATCGCCAATCTCTCATGGGAAATGGACTCTGTGTGGCCATGGGGATGTTGCATGATTCATCATTCCTTTTTCTTTTGGTCCTTGTTTGCCTACCGCACTAACGTTTTCCACCTGCTGCTTCATTATTAACCTATTTGTCCAGTTGTCCAGTTAAGGTATCCATTTGAGTAGAAGTTGTGGACATCCACCCACAGGGGGGTCAGAGTGAAACATGGTTACATAGTTTGTATGATCTGCCCACTGTAGGTTCTGTCAGAAAACAATGCCCACACACAAAGACCCACAAGACTTCACTCTGAACTCAAGCTCACTACTGGAATAGGTAAGCATGTTTTAAAATTATTGCAAAGTTATTAAACATGTCACGATAAATACATGTAGTAGAATGTTTCACATGCACAATATAATGTCTACTGTACTTGGAGTAAAAAGGCTATAGTAGAATGTAGCTACAAATTTTTCAGTTAACTTGCTTAACGTTTTGGTAAAGGCCACTGAAATGTTACTGTTCATATATTTAATTTGTATAAGAATGTGTTTTGTGCATTTCAAATCTTTTCTGTCTGTTGATTGCGCCTAAAACACCTAGTGTTTTTGCACAGGCTCCTCTCCTAATCTCTGTAACACTTAATGACTGAATACTAAAAGTTTTAATGTGAAGCTTGCCTGAGCAAGTAAAACTGTACATTAGCTTTAATCTAAGCACACTGTAGACTAAGATTTTTGCCACACAACTAATGAGGTGCTGACTCAATCTCTCATATATGCTGGTAATGTCTTTTGTAACTTAAAATGTTGGAGCCACAGCAAATTCTTGACACCATTGAAAAGGGATTTGTTGTTTGCTACCATTTTAGAAATTGCTATACTAGTGTAAGTACAGTGTACACTTGCTATTCATGTCCTAGCCTTTTTTATTAGTTGAACAGTTAGCTGCTCATTTTACATTCTTGTTATTCCTACTCCTAGTATGTTTGTAGGTTTACCTTAACTCTTACCCTTTCAGTGTTAGTCCTTTTAATGGTGTTGATTTATTTATTATACTTATCACAAATGTAGAAAACTCAAGGCATGGGACCTATGGAGTTAAAATAAATATAGGATGTTAAAAAGGACATGTTTAAACAAAGCTGTAATTGATAGTTAAGATAGCATTCAGTGGCGATAGCGATCTTGCTTTTGAATTAATATAGAAATTATAAAAAGACATTCAGTTACATGATGAAGATTTAGTGTTGATGTCCATTTGTGTTACATGAAATATGAAAAGGGAAAGAAGTACTTCTCTTCCCCTTGTGCTAAGTGACATTACTGCCAGTATGTGAAGGCTCTTATGAGACTGCACAGTTTTTTGTGGCAAGAATCTCTTAGAAATGCATGGTGCATGCATTCCAGTGGTGTGGATTTGGCCCACAAGGTTGCTGTATCTATCTTCTCTAACTCTCATCAGGATCTCATTGCGCTGGTCTGTTTAGCACCATGGTGCTCGGAGGCTCCTCCAGTGCACCAAACCTACAAGATTATGCTCGCGCGCACCGCAAAAAGCTGACCTCTTCTGGCTTCTTAGATGGTATGTGCAAACACGCACACATCTTTTGGAAGAAAAAGATGAACCCTTATCATTTTGTCAAGGAATCCTGACATTTCCCTCCTGTGTATTTTAATAGGAAATACATTGCCATACGTGGTACTCATTCTTCCCTTTTATGGATCAACTTGTTTCTCATCTAAATCATTACTCATTTAGATGGGATTACTGATTGGATAGTATTCTTTTTTTACTTTGTCACCCAGAAAGATCCATATAGTGATTTTGATATTGTTGAAGTTTAGATATTTTTTTTTTTACAGGCATAATCTTAATTCGAAACATCAGAGGTTGACGTATTTCATTTGTGATGCATTTCTAATTTTTGCACAAATTCATCCCATCCTTTCAGATTTGATTTAGCTTCTCTGTTATTCTTTTTTTTATGCAGTACGTTAAAGAGGAGTCCAAATTTAAAGCTGCAATAAGCGATTTTCTGACCACTAGAGGGTGACAGAAACCACAACACATTTGTAAATAAAACACAGCAAAGCCACTGCACTACGGAGGCCTACTAAGGACATACATTGCAAAGCCCCGTGCGTAAAGGCTAATAGCTAAGCTAAATGTACCTACGGAGAAGTGTCGCCGGTTACCAGTCTCGCTTGACAGATTTTTCTCCTGCTGAAGGTTACATGTCCCACAGTGACAACTGAAGAGGTAGGTAGCAAGTTTACTAGTTTAACAAGTTTACTCACTCGCTTCATCGATTCCACCATTAAAGTGATAAGTAATATTATGTTTCAATGAAATCTCCACATAGAACACATTAGTTTCAGGATTGGTTATAAGGTCTGATATCGCTTATTGCAGGTTTAAGTATAGCAAGCAATGTTTACATTGTTGCGCGACTTATAAATGTTTCACATTGCTCAAATAGGCAATTTTCCTAAATTGTCAACATGACAAATCATTGGAATTCTGTGGCATGACAGCTGTGTCGGTTGGCTCTCAGTACCATCCTTTACACATCCCTGTGACTTTTATGTTTTCCCTCACTGGTATCTTTTTCAACTTTTTTGAAAATAAGTCATGTTTTAGAACGTGAAGCCCGTTGCGTTTTCAAACTTTTTGTCTGGACACCCACTCATGTTTTTCTGCCAAAACAAATCATACGTAAACAGAACAGTTCAAAATGAGTTCTGTAAATCCAGAGTTGGGATTGTAACCCAAGTTTTGCAAGTACAATCCTCGGGATACAATTGCAAATCATCATTTATGTATTTAGTTAATTTAATATCTAAATTTACAGATTTACAGATTATTTGATTATGTTCTTACTTTTGGCAGTTTGTATCCTAAACATGATTTTATGGATGTGGAAGTAGAGCATTTTTTTGTGCAGTTCTCACCTTGTGATTTTCTAAATAAAAGCAGGCTTAGTCAAAGCTCTTGTAGTACTACACCAGTAAATGGCCAATAGCACAAAAATCAAATAGGCCTTCATGTTCAAAAGTCTGTCTCCTTATTTTTTATTTTGTACTGGGAAAATCAGAGTATTAATAGAAAAAGAGAAAATGTATAGGCTAGCTAAAAAGGTTAGGCCTTTCGATTTATATTTTCACTGCGTGACTGAATTTACTGTCTTATAAATATAAAGGAAGAATATAAACTCAGTTAGCTTCAATGTATTTTATAGGTCCTACAGTGAAAAAGGGAGCTTCATGTATATGATGAGCTTTTTTCTTGTGTACTTGTTGAGATAAATTCCCAAAATCCATTTTATTTTTTTATTTTTTTTGCATTGTTTTTTTTTAAAACACAAATTCCACATATTGTGCGCCCTAAAAAAACACAAAAAAACAGGTTGAACATAAGTGGATTAGTAAATTAAAAAAAAGGAAAAAAATAATATTGACAAGAAATGTATAAAACAAAAAAAATAAAACTAATATATAAGTATATAAAAAAGTATTCAGAAATGAGAATGTAGGACCGCAGATGGAGTAAAGTTTGTCCTTCGATCCTCTTATTGTATACTTTACTGTTTCCAAGTTCATGAATAACAAATCTCCTAACCACTTTGAGACCTTTGGTTTGTCAGATTTCCAGTTAAGCAAGATTCTCCTGTGGGCAAGCAATGACGCAAAGGCAAGGTTGTATTTGTATCTGTTAAGCAATGGCTGGTCAGCAGGTGGAACTCCAAAGATGGCACTCTAAAAATTAGGTTGTAGGTCTATATTCAGCGCTTCAGACGGAGTTCTGAAAATAGTTGACCAGTAGTCACTTGCATGTGGGAAGCCCAAAACGTGTGTTAGATCAGCTGGGGACTTGCAACACCTGTTACATGTATTATCAAATTTTGGATATATCTTAGATAGTTTGTCCATAGACATGTCCTTAGGTTTCTAACGACTGGACTGTAGCCTCAGCAGTACTCAACCTTTCAAAGTTCTCACCGGCTAGTGACTTTGTAGCCGTGAATAGCCCTGAAAGATGTTGGCTGTCTCCCATAGAATATCCATGGCTGTTTGCAGCAGTTTCATTGAATCCTGAATTAAACTTGATATGTCGTCCTTAAAGAGTAACTAAACCCCAAACCCAAATCTGTGGTGAAGCCTGACATCTAATGGTGAAAAGTAGGGTACTGCACTGGCCATCTGCTATTGGCTGGTCTTTGTGCCAGGTGATGTCACCACCTGTTGTACTCTGTAGAAGGTGACATCACCTGACACAAAGACCAGCCAATAGCAGATTGCCAGTACAGTACCCTACTTTTCATCATTAGATGTCAGGCTTCACCACAGATTTGGATGGGGTTTAGTTACTCTTTAAGGCTCAGTCTTTATTTAGCTAGCTCAAAAACAAGCTGTCTCGTGGTGATGGCGTCGGTATTGGTGTTAACCTCGGATGGCTGCGCTTTGTTGGCTGAGACGGTGGCAGCCGTGTTTGCAAGCTTACTTGCTATGCTTATGCTAGCTCGAGTTGCTGGTGGCCCTTGTGCACAGGATTGTTTCTGTTTGGAGTTACTAATTTTTGCTCAAGACTTATCTTGTAATGTGTTTGAAGAAATGTAATTGTTGTATAATATAAAGTTCGACGTAGAAATTAGTAGCTTGATTATCGAGAGCTCTCTCTTGTGCATCCTCCTTCTACATCGCCTAACCGGATGAGCTTTTTATCAGCTGACTGGTCCAAGTTTTTAGAAATAAGAATGGATTTTCAGCAAGAACTGACCAAGTTATAAATACTATAGAATACTATGATGTGCATTGCCCCCCTTATTCTTTAGCTCTAAAGTATAAATCACGGCGAAAGTGCTTGGTCAGCATGTACGTATATGTTCATTCACATAACAATTTCCTGTTCTTGACATTGGAACAGTTGCCCACTTTTATTCTGAAGGGCTGCGTGAACCGTGCTTGCAGCAGCGTAGAGCGACGTCATCAGCAAGCTTTACCGTGTTTTGGGAAAACAAAGGGCTTCATTGGAACTTTGATGGTACCTTCTACATGATACTAAAGCCTAGGAGGAAGGGTGAAAGTTTGAGCCATCGCGCACCATGCACAAAAATGAAGGGCTTGGTAGGTCGTTCTGTATAGAAGGCTTCGCCATCTGGCGTCCCTTTGGGTTAGGCTTTACAAAACTGAGGTTGAGTTTACAAATCATGATTTAACAAGTGATTTGTTTTGGCAGAAAAATATCAACATATTTAAAAAAAAAAAAAAAAAAAAAAATTCAGACAATTGTGTAGACCTGTCTGGCAAAGTTTTTCTTGTTTTTAAGGCTGTTACCCTAATAGCCTATAATGTTTATAGGCTCTAATTATTCTATTCTAATTATTATATCTATTGTCAAAAAGATTATTGCATTTAGTTGACCTTGTAACATTGCATTATGTAATAACACCGCATTATGTCATAACTTGACAAAATGTAATAAATTTTCACTTCATTATGTAATAACACTTGCATTTTGTAATAATCTGCCGCATTTTGTAATACACAGCCTGAATGCAATATGTAATACATTTCCCCGCATTTTGTAATAAATTATTACATATTGCAGTGGTTATTACAAAATGCGGGAGGAACTTTTTTTAAGAGTTCTTACAGGAACCAAAAGGTCAGACCACATCACCCTGATTCTTAAGTCACTACACTGGCTTCCTGTCAGCCACAGAACTGAATATAAGGCAATGCTGCTTGTTTATAAATCAATACATGGAGTGGGACCAAATACATTACAGACATGTTTAAGGAGTACACTCCTGCCAGGCCTCTCAGGTCAAGTGGGAGTGGGCTGCTAGTAGTGCCCAGTGCCAGGGCTAAACTTGGTGAAGCAACCTTTAGTCACTATGCTGCGCATCTCTGAAACAGACTCCATGTCGATCTTAAAAGTAGCCTGATCTTCAAAACTTTTCAATCAGAACTGACGGGATTACATTTCACTGTGATTGTACCTGAATGATTACACGTGACAAATAAAAACTTGATTGATTGATCAGGACTCAAAACCACACTGTTCATGGATGCTTTTAGTTAAGTTGAGTTATTTGAGTTCTGTAAAAAATTTTAAACTTATTTTAAATCTTGTTTTTATCTACACCACTATTTATTTTTTCATTGTTCTTATAAATCTTTTAATCTTTGTAAAGCACCTTGAATTGCCACTGTGTATGACAAATAACCACTGCAATATGTAGTAATTTATTACAAAATGTGAGGAAATTTATTACATATTGCGTTTAGGCTGTGTATTACAAAATGCGGCAGATTATTACAAAATGCGGGTGTTATTACATAATGAAGTGAAAATTTATTACATTTTGTCGTGTTATTACATAATGCTGTGTTATTACATAATGTGTTGTTACAGACCTCATCAGTAGTGGCATCCTGTGACCCCCCTTTGGGTCTTCGGGTTTGAAAAACTGCACTCTAGGTGATCTGTCCCACAGCTGCTTAGTCAAGTGCAATAGACACAGATCTTAACAGTCAATTAGCTAGCTTTGTAGCATGTGACGCTCAGTGAAATTCCTTTAATTAAAACAAAAATATTTTTTATGAAGCTTTAGTGTCATTGTATGAAGCCGCCCCACCACTACTATTACTGACTGCTATGGCCTTTCATGATGCACTGAAGGAATGTTGATGTCAAGTGACTAACATGCCTTTAACGCATCTTCCTCATCTGAATATCAATTCATTTGGCACCACCACACTTTTTTGTCAATCCACACTGGTTCATAACCTCATAGTTGTTGCTGGAGGAAACTAGTTTAGTAGCAGTAGATGAGTTAATACGATGATGAATCAGCTGTTTTATTAATCTGAATGGCGAGTTGTTGGAAATACTGTCTCAGTTCATTGTAGTGAACCGGTTAACATTAATGTTAAGATTTTGTATTTCCGCAAAGTCCCTTTAATTCACTTTGTCGTTGATCTTAGGGCACGGGAGGCCTAATTCATCGTTATACAATAGAGGATGCTGTAGATTCAATATTATTAGACATCAGTTACATGATAATGGGTTTGCTAATCACTTTTTGCAGATTAGTCGCAATAAAGGTATTTTCGCAAGTAAAGGTATATTCAGCCAGCAACGAAAACACAAAGCCAGTAGAGATGAACTTCACAAACATCAACGGTTAGCATCAGCTCTAAACTTTGGTTTGGTTTTCACCCACTTTGCTCTGGCTCTGGCTGAGGGAATCTCAACATGAAACTCACCACTAAAACAAATGCTTCTTCTCTTTTCCCCACCCTTCCTTCCTGCATGCCATGTAACACTTGTTATCTTCTGTCTTCTCTCAAGTCGTCTCTGCTAGCTATTGTACATTTCAGGTGCCTGTTTTTCTCTTTCTCAGAGGCCACGCGTGGTCCTGGTGTAAAAAGATTTTCTATCTCATTTGCGCGACACCCGACCAATGGTATGTTTGCTTTTGTTAATTAAGATGCACCGTTACCTCATCCACTTTTGTTTTGGTTTGAATACTTTTCCCCCCCCTCCCATGATTCTGCTGACTCTGAAAGCACATGGAATGCGACTGCGAACATTGGGACTGCTGAATGCTCATGCAACCCTTAGACACCATGTGCTTCTTCAGATCACCTGAAAACTCCCCCTGTCCCAGTCGTGTCATGGTTTAGAATAGAATGGGTGCCTGGCCAGACTAGCAGGTTTTCTCCCAGATTTTTAATGGTGCCATTATTCTTAAAGTGCCATTGGTACCATTCCCCTGGATGTTGGTAACACTCAATGTTGTGATTTTTCCAGAAATTGACAGTTGGTAGTAGTGTCTTTAAAATGGAGTCTTGAGATTTTGATTAGTAGATTGATGTTTTCATCTAGAACCTACTGTTACCTTAGTATCGTACATTTAAAATGTTTAAATGTCATTTGCAAAACCCTGGATATTTTTTTAGAAATGGAAATTTAAAGGACCAGAATATGGGTGAACACAGAGGGACATTCACTGTGCACCATGGAAAAGATTTGTATAATAATTGCCTTTACTGCTACAAGTTACTATTGTGTTTTAAATTAATAATAGATCTCAGTTTGTAGGCATTACATTGCCTATTCTCCATATTTCTGGCATCGTTCAATGTTTTTTGAATCTAGTTTGTAAATGAACATTTTGGAAGTTTGTTAATTTTGAGATCTATTTTTGTTTTGTTTTTTTATCTGCTTTTCTAAATGGGTCAGTCTTTTCCAGTATGTTCTGTGGTAAGTGTTTTTTATCAAGTTTAATTTACCCATTTCTTTCTTGTCTGTATGCAGTTTGGTGTTCTTTAGTAGCTAAACCAGATTTTTGTTGTGTAGCTCGACTTCCTTTATAGCCTTTAGCATTGAGTCCTCAATTCCCACTTCCCCTCCTTATAACCTTGTACTCTTCAACCTCAGAGCCGTTGGCTATGGCATCGGCCTTGCTAGATTTGCTGTGTACACCATTCATACCATCCACAGCACAGCTCTTCTCCTAATATTAACATTATTTATCTAGTGATTATTAAAAATTCAAAAACAGATACACAATTATGGGCACAACCCTTAACAGTTGAAAACAGTTTTCATTGGCTCATCACTCTTAATTGATTTTGCTCTTGAAAAAAGGAGTCAATATCCAAAAGCAAGGTTTTTAATATATTGTGAAGCTCTAAATGTGTATTTATGGTTGCATTATTTTTAAATATTAGGGTACAATACTCTTGTTTCTTGAGTTATGCTGGAATAAGTTGTTGAAATCCTACTTCATAAGATTCATTGCAAGTACATTATACCCTCTGTTTTTATTGCTCAAAAGTTTGGCTTTAAAATACCAGCACTTTTTTGTCCATACTAAACCTACATTATTCCATAGTAAAAATATACCTCTTCAGTAGGCTACTTAAAAGAACGCAAGTTTTCCAGATAAGGATCATACTGTGTAGAAAGGCACTACAAGTTTCATCAATGTGTTTGATTCAGTGGACAGTGGGGGATTATTCATACTAAAATCTTACTGCTGTAAATATTGAGGTAAGACAAATAAAGGAACATTAACATAACTGGACAGATGTGCTCATTCCGATCCAAATTTTTCCACTATGCTACACATCACTGTGCTCAACACTCCTCTCATGCTGTGGATACAAGACCCCATGAGCTTGCAACTTTTTTTCTCATTTGAGTTTCACTCATTTGGTCTGTTTGTTTGATTTTGCCTTTTGATTGATGGAAGATTCTTGTGCATTTTTTTTTTACTTGCCCGTTTTATTATAGTAGATTATATATTCTAGTAATAAATGTGTTAAGTTAGTGTAATTACTAGCTCCTGTTCTTTGTTCTTTGTTCCTCATTCTGGTCCTTCTGCCTCATTCTCTAATTGTTGCCCACACTGATTATAGCACAGCCTCAGGCAATGGGTTCCCAAAAGAGAAGCAAATATCTATGTCGTGCTGGGTATTACAATCCATTTGCATTTTTTTAAAACCTCCCCGATAGTCTTCACTAAGTCTTCAAAAAGAGATTGCCCTTAATATACAGGTTGTGGTCAAAAATATGTTCCCGCTCCATTATAAAATCGTGTCAAAGCTTCTGGTGGCTCTGTATTCGTACATTTTCCTCCAAGTAATAATTGAATCCGATTTTAATAAGAAACGTTAGGGTGATGGTGAAGACTGAACACTGTTTTGGACTGCCAACATTTTAAAGCACAGTCTCATGTCATCTTACACTCTCAGTCAAAATCCAAAGAAACTAGAGACTTTGCGCTGTTACAGTGAGAGGAAAAAACTCAAGACATAAATTGGTGTTAAAGGACAATTCCAGTCTTATTGCTTTACTCATTTTCTGCATTCCCTTACTGTTTTAAATCAATGTAGATCATTATCCAGTGGTTCTGTCATGTTATGAGATATATGCTATTTTTCCTATTTTTAAATACAGTACTGTCTGTTGGCTTGAATGGGTTGCGATTAACAGAATGCGGGTCTCTAGTGTACCACAGAGAATGCTAACCATTGGTTGAAAGATTTATGTCGGCCAGGAAAATGCAAAAATTGGACACGTAGTGACCCAGAAGTGGTATCTTGCCTCTTCTCCTTTATAAGCAGAGACCGGATTCCGGATTCCTGTATACGCAAAATGGTATAGAACTTCTTTCAAAATGTAAAAGTTTATAGCTTGAAGAGTAACTAAACCAAACCCAAATCTTTGGTGAAGGCTGACACATAATGGTGAAAAGTAGGCTACTGAACTAGCCATCTGCTATTGGTTGGTCTTTGGTGCCATGTGATGTCACCTTCTATTGAGTATAACAGGTGGTGACATCACCTGGCACCGAAGACCAGCCAATAGCAGATGGCTAGTTCAGTAGCCTACTTTTCCCCATTAGGTGTCAGGCTTCACCAAAGATTTGGATTTGGGGCTTAGTTACTCTTTAATATTAGCATTCTGATGCAACTTTGCAAAACACAATTGGTGGCCTCTCGTTCACAGTGATGGATTACCTTTACTGACCAAATTAGTCTCCAGAGTTGTTTTTGTATGCCATTTAGAATTGCACATGCATGGAAAAACTGTTATTACTATTAAGGGTTGGAAAATGTCAAAAAAGAGCAAAAACTCGAATCACGCTGGAATTGTCCTTTAAACTTTAAGATAGGATAAGATAAGATATATAAATAAAGAAAATACAAATATTGATCAGAAAGAGAAGAAAGAAACATTTGTACTTCTAAAATATTGTATAGCCATGTGATTTTTTAGAATATTCTGAAAGCAGTCAGTAATTTATTGATGCACTCTGCAACCATGGTCCCATGACTTGCTTGCACTGTTATTTATCACTTGCGCCTTGTTAGATCTGTATAAGAATTTGCATTTAGACAGGCAAAATGTATACTATACAATGAATATGATATTAATGACTTCATTCTTTATTCATGCTTACATAATTCCGGTAATGAACAGCCATGGTTTTCACTGAATCTGCTTGGCTTGTACTGAGCGACCTAACGGGTTGATAATGCCCTAGGGAATTGTGGCAATTTCGTTTGGAAAGAAATGAACATGAGACAAAAGTGATATCTAAAAATCTTTGTTACTATGTTGACCTCCAAGGAATTTAAAACAGTGCCAGGAATTACGCCCCATTCGAATAAAGAGACACCAGAACTCTGTCTTACTTTGTCTTAGTTGTGCTTGTTTTGACCCTATCCTGTATGTAGCATGTTTTGTTAAAGGAATCACATCAGTGATGAGCAAATGGGGGTTAGGTTTGAAGCTACTGTTGATGATCAGGTAAATGAACCCTTTTTGCCATTGTGTATACTGTAGCCAGTGAAATCATTTTAAGATGAGGTTTCAAATTCTTCTCATCAAAGAAGGTTAAACATTCATTTGCATATTGTTATTTTACTCTTACACTGTTGTTATACTATCGGCCATATCATTTTTGCTAAGTAGAATTACATTTCGCTGGACCCATAATTATAAATTCAGTCAGTGTACCAGTGTATAATACTCCTATTGTATTTTCCCTATTTTTTTTTAAGTTTGTTGTGATATTTATGATCAGTCCTGTTTACTTTTTTAATAATTCCAATAAAAAGTAGGTCAGTCAGGTAAGTGAGCAATCATTCATCTCAGTCTTGCTGACAGAGTTGTGGTAGATGCAAGTGCTTCAGTAAAATGTGTATTTCTGTGATTCATCTGCCTCCATCCAACAGTATCCACCTCAATCTGGAGTTTTAGAATTGTTTTAGCTTGCTGTCATTTCTGTTATTATGAAAGCGCTATGATTTTGTATGCTGATTTCATTCCCCTAGTGCTTGGTTCAAAATCACTGATGGTCAACAATAAAGAAAGCATATTTACACTTTTTTTTGGCAGTATTGCATAAGCTTATCACTTGGAGCTGTTTCTCCCTAGGTTTTGAGTTGTACTCCATGGTTCCATCCATATGCCCTTTGGAGACCCTGCACAACTCGCTCTCGCTTAAGCAAGTGGATGACTTCCTGGCTTCCATTGCCAAATCCCATGATTCCATCTTGAACATCTCAGCCTCTCCAGGTTTGTATCAGTTAATGTATCAGTATAATATGCAAGTTGCCATGCATTAAAGCTGGGGCAGGCAGCTCTCTGCTCCCTCCCTGCCATAAATTCAAATTATTTTACGCAAAACACAGCTCTGCTAGCTCAATCTAGTTGTTACTAAAACATTCGCCAGCAAACGTAATTTTTGTCTGTAGATTAGCCATCGCGGTAACAGACACACACTGTAATATAAATGTTGGTCGAGCGAGGTTCACTCTACGTTGGAGAGAGAGTGTCGTCTCGGGCAAACCTTTTATGCAAAACACAACTCTGCTAGCTCAGTGTAGTTGTTACTGAAATATTCGCTGGCAAACAAAATATTTTTTGTCACGCATAGATTAGCTACCACAGTTGCAAAGCCATAGTTGGGTTGACTGAGTGACCTGAATTTGGCTCCTTCTTGATGAACATGTTGTGTAGTGGGAAAATAACTGGCTTCCTTACACAAGAAGTTTATTCCAGTCCCAGTGTTCAATTTGGATTCTGGCTGTTTCACTCATCTCTTCTGTGGATATATTAGTTTTCTCTCTGCAGTTTGCAGGCTGGTCAGAACTAGACTGAGCTATAATAGCTATACTATGTGTGCGTGTGATTGACAGGCAGTTAGGGACGTAGAGAGCTGTCCTGATTGGTTGTTAAGATTCAAACGCCCTGAGATGTTGGAGTGGCTGATTACAGGGCCTGGGACCATCACCGAGATTTATTGGTGGATTTATTGATAGCTTGTCAGGACCTAAAGAGATTTTCACCGAATATTACCAAAATGGTTCTTAAAAACACTGCCTACCCCAGCTTTAATTTATTAATGTTGACCATTTGGAATGCTGTCTTCTATGTTCAACAGCTGTGAAGAAAGCTCCTCTCAACACTTATACTCCAGCTAAGGTCCTGCCTTGTCCATTCACGCAAGGCAAAAAGATCCTTGAGAAGGCAAATGGTAAATGCTTTGTCATGATTGCATTTGTAGATCATTGATATAAAATGAATACGTTGAATAATATGACTTGAATGTCGTTTTGAACGTCCGTTATGACCATTCTCATTTTGTTTGCCTCAGTGAGCGGTACATCCCCAAGCAAGTCCCTCCAGTGTAGTCCTGAAGTTCCTTCCCCACACGGTTCAGCAAGAAATAAGTCGCCGGAGCCCACGACTACTTGTTACCTACATCCAGCTACCACCGCTGAGGACCAGCAACCGTCCCCTGGATCCACAGCTCTCCAGCAGACCAGCGAGAAACTTCTCCCGTTATTCCCCGACACCGCCGGGAGCAAAGGGGTCAAGCAGACTTTACAGCTCGGCACCCAAAGTCACAAAGTGCCAGAAGAAACGTTCACTTTTACGGTGCCGAAGAAAGATACTGTGACACGTACGTCACGTCCAGCTCTGCCTGCTCGAGATGCTGTAAGCGGCAAAGCGCCGCCACAAACATCCCAGAGCCCCGAGAGTTGTGAAGAGCAGCCACTTGCCTCTTTTTTCCACGTTCCGCTCGTAGACGAGGAGAGGGTTACTGTCGGGGAGACGGCGTTGTCCTCGACCACCAGCAAAGCACAGGATATGAAACATGACTCATAATAAACTTCAACTTCATCAGTCGAACGAAAGTTTTTACATATCTTCGAGATACAACTCAATGACTATTGGAATAGCGGTTAGGAGGAGAAAATATGTGTACTTGTAATCTTGGGTCACTCTGGTGTTAGTTCCGAAATAATACCTGCTCAGGGTTTGTACGTGAAAATGAAAATCCGAAATACTTTATGGAATTAGAAAATCGTGGCTTCCAGGCCTGTGAAAATACAAAATGTATTCCAAATTTTGTAAAGTTATTGTAATCAAAATCACTTTATTTAATGAGTATAATTAATGTACAGCAATTACTCTTGGTGGCCTTGGTGCAGAGACGTATCATCAATATGCATAGTAACACAGTACACACGCATAGTGCTCATACAGTGGAAAGTGACAGTAAAAGCCTTGAAGTAGTCATTTAAACATATCACTGTGCATATTCATATTCAATATCTATGTGCATTCAAACTGCATTGCATACACTATGGTTACCGCTGAAGAGCAAGTGCAATGAGTTGTGTTGTATGGGTCCATTTTACCATAGAATGAAGAAATAAATTATGAGCATCGTAGAATATAGAAGTGGAGATGTGGCGAAATTTGGGGATGGATGAACAGTGTTGGGGTAATGTATTTTAACAATAATAGATATTTTTATAGGGCTGTGTGGGTGTGAGTCATAGGAGGGCTGGATGAGTAGGGTGACAGTTCAGTAGCTAGCAGTTGTTTGTATTAGAAATAGTTCACACAATTAACAGTTGGTTAAAAGAACAATGGTTGAAGTTGCTCAGAATGAAGACTGGTTTCCAATTCTGTAATCTGTCCCACTTTACCTTTGGAGATGTACACACCACCAAAATGTTACCACAGAAACACACTGAGCATCCCTTGTTAGCCACCTTTCTTTTGCTGTGGATTCTATACTGCATTTAGAGACACTTTCAGAGACACAGTCAGAGGCTGGTAGTCTTATCATCCATTCAAACCACTCACCAAAAGTCCATTCGTTTCTTCCGTGTTTCCTTACTGATGTGTTTTTGCTTCATCAACAATAGTTCTGCAAAATGGACAAAATGTTGATTACAGCCATTCAAAGCGTCCCGGTTCTCCACAAATTTTATTTGAAAGACTACAAATAAAATCTCAACAAGTGAAACTAGCTTAGTGCTTGTTTCAAGCTGTTCTCCACCTGTTTTGTCTGTGAAGCTGACCAATATAACAGCAACCAGTATCAAGCTCAAGTGTATCAATTGTACATTTAAAATTTCCAATAATTCCTAACAACAAAATTCAAGAAGGCCCAAGGCAACCTGCTCAGTCCTGCAAATGGTTTTACTCTCAGAGGGGCATGACGTCCACAGTGCTTCTGGCTAAGACAAAGCAACGATCTCTCCACATAGCCTCAGTTGCTAAAGTTCAATTAAATGGATGGAAATAAATGTTGCTCACAGTGTGATCGCAGGGTTACAGTTCCACTATGCTATCTAGGAAAGCAGAGGACAACTAGCTTTCACAGAATAAGGCATGAGTTCGGGAGATACATTTTCTGTGAATCTAACCTCCGGTTACCTCCAGTTAATGTAATAACTTTTTTCCTGTTAACGTTATATATAACGTTATACATTATATATAAAGTATTCTATTAATGGATTTTATCACATTAACATAAAGGTAAAATAACAAAATTTCAAAAATGTATGAAATAGAAAATGTAATAATAGTCAGAATTACATACAAAATTGTAACCCAATCATAAATTTGGTTATAGTGTTATGTTTAAAAAAAAAAAAAAAGAATATGTATCTTGGCTTACATTGCGAGTCAAAGTGCTTTTGTATTATGCTCAAATACTCAGATTATCAATAGTAACATATAAATCTCATACCTACCAAATTTAACTGACTGTATGACGTCAACCTTTCCATTTCTACCAGTTACAATAGTCAGCAGGTCCATGTAAACTAATGTAATGCTCCTCATGTCCTACTGTGCCCCGTCCATGGCCTAGAATTAAATGGTGCAAATTCTCAACATAGTGGTTCAAAACTAGAATGAGAGATGTTGAAACAATAAGCAGCTAGAAATTACTGCACTTAGTATTTGCTGCGAGTACATGTGAGATGCCATCAGGTGCACTGATTAAGCTTGTTCAACCATTTGCCTTGGGAATATGAGTTAACTTGCTTTGAAACCAGCAGCTAGCCAAATAAAGATGTTCTAGCAAAAAGCATTTTCAATAAAACGGTAAAGTATCAGACTTGTAAATCATTTGACACTTCGTTCACTTGAGGTACTTCCACATTGTGAGTTTTAACATGCTATGAAATGTTCTATCATTTTAGTTAAGCATAATTAATACCTCGGAAATGTAGCTCACATTAAGAAACAGGAATGAATATTCTACAAATTCAGTTTCTCTATTATTTGAAATTGTTAATTTCTATGCTTTCTTTTTAAAGAGTACACAGAATTCAGACAAAAAAAAAAATCCAAAATAAATGCTTTTGACATTACTTTGTATTTCAAACCCTCAAGAGGAGTGACTACTTTTTGAGCTACAATCAAGGTGCACAAATATGCTGTTGACAATGTTGATCTCCTAGCCATGTTTGAAGTCAGCTTTTCATAGGGTTAGTAGCAGTGGGACCACCAAATGTTACTCATTTTGCTCATGGAATTTGGTTGAAGATCATTGAGAAGTAATGGAAATGTCACAAAAACCATGATGAACATTTGTATGAACCCTGTTGCAACCACTAGTTACTTTTTTAAGTAGTTAATTAAATCATGGGCCATCCCGTGACGCAACACTTTGTAAATTTTGCTTGCACAGTGTCTATTAAGTCCACACATGTACAGTTGTTTGTAGTTGATTGTATATATGCAATGTTTTGTGACTGTCCCTGTGACTGAGTGAATGGCGCCTATGCTAGTCACCAATTGCTAGTGTCTTGTATATTTGAATGTAAAGCAGATGTACAGAATAGAAATGGAATATGAATTGATCCTGCCTACATCTCATTGCTGAGGATTTCAGAAGTGAGACTGGTGGTATGAATGAATCAGCTCATCTTGTGCCTAAAATCAAGGTCCAATATGTGCTTTTAAAAAGTCAGATAACTGTTTTTCACCTCTATTTTCTCACTGCTACTGCATCTCATTCCCCATTCACAAAACTGGAATTGGAAGTGTCTGCCTTACGCAAACTATAATGGCAAAGCTTTTCATCACTCCTTATTTTCCTATGACATGATATCAAATATGATTTGTGTATACATTCAGAATAAATTTCTGGAAAGTCATTTTGCTGGGATTGATGTGATTTTTTTACATAAAGTGCTTTTTTTTTTTTTATTTAACAAAAACATGACATAAATCACCAGAAGACAAACAAACACAAATCAAACTTAACACACTAAGTCACACTAAAACAAACCTAAATAATAAACACAAACACATACCATATATCATCACAACATATATCAGTAGGCCTAACAAACTAAATAAGTAACAAAACAGAGGAGAAAAAAAAAAGTGCTTAAAGTGCTTGTTACTAGAACAATGTGGTGGCAACTAAAAAAAGAGGGAGAGATTCTTCATTAGTGGCACAAAATTGACAAATTATTTTATCTTATAGAAATGGTTATATAATTATTTGGTAATATATTGTGTCACAGAAATCAAGCATATAAAACTCCCCATCAGATTTTTTTAATAGGTATAATATGTTTGTTTCTCCAGAATGAGTTAAGAAAAATGGTTAGTTTCTTTGGAAGTAGTATTTGCGGGGCCATGTTGGCTGCAATAATGCCAAAGGGACGTCAGGGCCCAAAGAACCTGACCCAACGAAATAAGTGGCTAACTGCCATTAAATAAGACAACTGGACACCAACAGACCACTTCATCACAGGTAAGTTAGCAGCAGTTGTTGGCTAATTAACGCCGCACAACAGTGAAGGACAGTGGCAAACGGGGGTTACGTTATAAATCCAATTGATACAATTATACTTAACAAAAATATAAACGCAACACTTTTGTTTTTGCTCCCATTTTTCATGAGTTGAAGTAAAAGATCTAAGACTTTTTCTATGCACACAAAAGGTTTATTTCTCTCAAATTTTGTTCACAAATTTGTTTAAATCCGTGTTAGTGAGCACTTCTCCTTTGCCAAGACAATCCATCCACCTGATGGGTGTGGCATATCAAGATGCTGATTAAACAGCATGATTACTGTACAGGTGTGCCTTGGGCTGGTCACAATAAAAGGCCACTCTAAAATGTGCAGTTTTATCTTGAAAAAAGACATTTATTTGGCACTGAACTATGGCTCTCACATGACTAGGGCTACAGATATGCATTTTTTTGAAAACCAGTCAGTAACTGGTGTGACCACCATTTGCCTCATGCAATGCGACACATTTCCTTTACATAGAGTTGATCAGGTTGTTGATTGTGGCCTGTGGAATGTTGGTCCACTCCTCTTCAATGGCTGTGTGAAGTTGCTGGATATTGGCAGGAATTGGAACATGCTGTCGTACATGCCAATCCAGAGTCTGGTGAGTATGCAGGCCATGCAAGAACTGGGATGTTTTCAGCTTCCAGGAATTGTGTACAGATCCTTGCAACATGGAGCCGTGCATCATCATGCTGCAACATGAGCTCTGGTGGACATTCCTGTAGTCAAAACTTGCGACATCTGTGGCATTGTGTTGTGTGATAAAACTGCACATTTTAGAGTGGCCTTTCATTGTGACCAGCCCAAGGCACACCTGTGCAATAATCATGTTTAATCAGCATCTTGATATGCCACACCTGTCAGGTGGATGGATTATCTTGGCAAAGGATAAGTGCTCACTAACACGGATTTAAACAAATTTGTGAACAAAATTTGAGAGAAATAAGCCTTTTGTGTGCATAGAAAAAGTCTTAGATCTTTTATTTCAACTCATGAAAAATGGGAGCAAAAACAAAAGTGTTGTGTTTATATTTTTGTTCAGTATAGTAGTAAAGCGCTTAAGCCCTATACCCATCGTTAAATAACTGCATTGTATGATCGTGGATTGGGTATGGCAGTGTATGGCAGTTTCCATACCTTGGCTTTATGGAGTTATTCAGAAAAAAATTCTATAGTAATTAAAGAAAGAATTTAGCAGTTCACATTTTCTCTAATCATCCTTTCTCTAAATCCAAAAATAGATCAGCCTAAAAGAAATAACTTTTGTTCGCTTCACCACAATTAATGCACAGTTTCCCTGCAATAATGTATTGAAACGAAAACAAATGTCAATAGATGGATTTTTACTAAACGTACAGATGTGCCTGCTACAGCACAATCAACTTGGGGGCCAAGCGGGGCAGTATTACCAGCTTTTGGTCCTCTCGACCCACCGGTTAACGACGACTCATCCTTATCTCCTCAAGCTAACTTGGAGTTAGCCGAAAGCGGCGCTGCGGCTAATGTTAATCAGCCTGCAAATGAGTGCCCTATCAGCTCCGACAAAATCAACAGCTGTACCCGGGGACGTAAGCGAGCTCAAAACCGACCCACCGGCTCAACCACACCTTACCCAGTTTCCCACAAGGAACGGGAGGAGAGGGAGACAGTACCCGTTTACGCTGGTTGGGGAGTCGACGTACTACCCCACCGGTGGCATCTAGGTAAAGGGTGAGTGGGACATCTTGCCGGAGGTGCTCCACAGTGATGGCCAGGCCAGTTTCAGTGTACAAACGGACCCCAGAATTCCACCTTGAGGTACTCCACAATTAACCTGTGCTGGGGAGGATATAGAATTACCCAGCTCAAATGAGAGCTGCCTGTCTGTCTGAGAGATAATATGTAAACCATTCTATTGTGTCTCTAATTCCCATGAAATCGATTAATGACATTACATCCACAGCTAGGACATGGTTTTTGGCAATCTTGCCTCTTTTCAGATAGCTGGCAGGCCAAGATATAGGTCTTTGCTGACATTTAAATTCCATAGAATTACATTCTCCTCACCCATGTGTGCAAAGCCTTGTCATCTTGCCTATAGCCACATGAGGGGGACAATACAAAGTCTTACTACATCTGCCAGCCAATAAGCTATGAATGTTTTTGGAGGGAAATTGACAAATTAATTCAAGTGAGGGTCAGGATAAGATGTCACGATGGGGCACTTCAGAAAAAGGACAAAGCTAAAAGAAGATGACCTATGGAAAAAATCAGGTGGGAGAGATACATTAGTTCCAAGAGTTCCAAGCTTCAGAAATTGCCAAGGGAACAGCAGGTGGGACTCTAATATATGGTCAATAATATCAGTTAGTTTATTTTGAACTGAAAAGTAAAAATACGAAAAATGGCAGAAGGTTGTGTGGCAGCAGGACAGAAGAGGCATAAGAACAGCTGTCAACGGCATTTTAGATGGCACAAACGGTACTGGTCATGGAAGGGAATGCAGAGAATTTTAATGTCAGGGACTGTGAAGGGAAAAACTGTCAAGGATGACATAAGTGATGATGAACCCAGTAGCAAAGGGGATAATGTCCTCAACAACAATGCCTCAGAGTGATCCTTCCAAAACCAAGAAGAGACAGAAATACATTGTGATGACATTCAGGATGATGTCAGCGCATCAGACCACACTGTTGAGGAGGATGAACACTTGATGGTTGATCATCAGGAATCAGTGGGTTCCCCTGAAAAAAAAAAAGATGATACAGAACTGGATGTTTCTGAATGCCACGAAGAAGACAAGCCTCCACAAAGTACACTACAACACATTGGTGAGGAGGATGATTATCAGGCATCAGTGTTTTGCAGACCACCTACCCAATAGTGTTCAGTCTGTTGAGGCTCAACATGATAGGCTTATGTGTGTTAGGGATGATCCAGTCTCGGAACCCATCGTCTATCGGTCTGATGACGATTAGACTCTGGGGGCGACGGCCAATATTTCGAGGTTTCCGGTGTAGCCAGAGGACATCCGGGCCAAGACTTCCTCTTCCATGTGCCGGTCATTGTTTACAGTCCAATTAGCAACTTGAGATGCAAGAATGGAGTTGAAGTTGAGAGACAACGTCTCATATGCAGATATCTGTGTATAGAGATTAGCCGAAATGTCGTCTGGACCTAAAACACCTACAGAAAGTATCGATGTTTGTGTATTGTGTGGATAAACGTTTGACTCGTCGCGTCTCAAGTTGCTAATCGATCTAAACGCATACCAGTGCGTCTTCTCGGGCAAACATGGACGCAACAGCCTTTACTCATTAACATTAACGGTACCTATTAATGCTCTAGTAATACTAGAAAGACTTCTATCTAATAACGAAGCACAAGTCAACTGAATTACGTTACAAATTGAAACTACAAAGTTGTTACAACACGTTTTCCTGACACAAAAACTGCATATCAAGTAAAATCAAGTTTTATTAAGTACAAATTGATGCTGTGACGTCAGCTGTGTTTATGTCGGACAGAACTCGGGCGGAATTAATCTTGCCCGAATTTCCGACTGGGAATTCCGACTTGCACAACCGTTCTGTTGCACTTTTCCGTGTTGGAAGTCATTTTTCTCAGAGTTCCGAGGACAATGGAATGCACCATTAAAAACGGAAAACTCCTATCAACCGGGAAGCCAGGCCACATTATTAAACAAACGCACAATCACATGACAGGCACAGACAGTTTAAGCTGAGCCGCGCAGCTGACAGGTTGTGTTGTGCACGTCGAGAAAGAAGAAACTACATTCTTTCCTATTTTCAACCCAATGTGAGTGATAAAACGATGTGTTCAAGTGAATTTAACTTGTTTCTATGAAGTAGCACCACTATGAGCGAAGCTAGGCTGCTGTATTTCTGCCTCTCCACCATGTTGACATTCCAAAACAGCCCAGTGGACAGAAATCAATAATACTGTCCGTTTTCCTTCGGATCAGTGTGGCCGCAGCTACTGGAATTCAACACATGCACCGTGGGCCTGTACAGGATCTGTACTTGTTTCAACTAAGCATATAAGCATTTAATGTTTGTTGCTGGTCTGTGTGCCTAGTGGTCAATCATTTTTTATCATTCAAATGAAAAACAGTTGTTTAGCTTTTCTGTTGTCTCTCAGAGTATCACCATAGACCACTGAGCCACTAGGACACCCCTCATTAGTCTTATTTGTCTGTGTGAATTGGAAAATGGAAGAGAAGTAACTACAGAGAATTAACAGCTAGAATTAACAGACCCTATTCTTAAGTGATGAGTTGCACCTTGAAAAAATATATTCTATTGAGATGCACAGGTTCTATTCCCATTCAGTAGTGGAAGAACAAAGTCAGTGCAAGTAGAAATGGACTTCAGTGATTTTGAAACACATCTTTTAAAAGATATTTAAGTTTTTTCAAAGCTAAGAACAAATGTACTGCATGTAGTATAAAACTGTACAAAGATCTAACTTTCACAACCTAAACTAGCTCTATAATTTTCAGCTGACAGAGCTTTTTGGTGTGTATTTAAAGGGTCACACAGATTTCAACCGTATCTCTATGTATTTGTAAGAATATGACATGCTTGTATAAATTTTGACACTTGTCAATATGCTATTTCTAGGAGACAGGCTCCATTTAGCACTCTAAATCCCACATCTGATGACACAGTCACAGGCCAAGCAGCAGCACCAGAGACTACAGCAGTAGAATACTGGACATGCATAAAAGTGTATATAATCATGCCATACAATGACAAATAAATATAGCAGCATAGTACAGTACATTACAGTACAGTATAGTATAGTATACAGTTGAAAATTGGCAATCATACTTCCAGTGCCAATATAACTTCACAAAAAGATAACTGCACAAAGATAAAACCTACACAGGTCAATATGAACTTGCTCTTTAGTAGCTAAGCTACCATCTTCAATACTTCACACTCATGTACTTCTGTGTGCACCTGTAACAGGGTCAACTTTGATGGTTGACTGTTAGGTGATTGTAACGTTCATCCTGAAGATCTCCATCCATCTGAAATGACTGAGCTTCCTTGTCGAATGTGCTTCTTTATAAGGGGCATAAGATGCCTGGCTGGCCGGTGAAGTACAATCCTAAGAATGGGTCTCCTCCTTTCATCCCTGATGCCCACCACCCAGGAACCTCTGTTGTACTGAAATTCACAAGAGGGAAATATGTCAAAATGAGGTCTCTAACAATAATACCCACAATAAAACATTGTTTCTACAATCATGGTGGAAAATAGGAGAGAATAAATCACAAGTCATTTCCAAAATGCTTAAAGGAATAGTTCACCCAAAAATGAAAATTCAGTCATTATCTACTCACCCCCATGCCAGTTGAAACTCGGGTGAAGTTTGTTAGTCCATACAGCGCCCTGAGCTCCAAAGCGGAACGGCGTAGAAGCCTTCTCCAAAACAACTGAAGTTGCTGGGGACCTGACTTGACTTGACGGTGAAACAAATAATGGAAAATAAACATAAAATGGCTCCATGCAGCCTGTCCAGCATAATGCAAGTCTCCGGAAGCCAAACGATCCCAAAGTGACTTTGAAAAGACCAACATTTACACCATTATTCAGCTGAAATTTAAATACCTTTATTTTATGGCCAAATTTGCTTTCATCTATCAGAAGAAAATCTCTTCTTCCAACAGCCTGCTTGCCTCTTCTTCTCATTCTTTTCATTGCAGATTTGCAAACCCTTCGCAGCTCGTCTTCAAATTTACTCAGAGTCGCAGAGCTCCGAGGAATCCCTTCCTGTAGCATGTCCACTTGTCGCAATCAAAGACCTTGGGCAAATCTGTAATAGATCAACCAAATAAATATTTTAATGACACAATTTAGGAGCGGGGGGGTTGAAACCAATTTCTTAAGTTGTCACTGGTCTCCCACCACATGATAACCACAATTTCCCATTTGCAGACGGGACAATAAAGCACTCATGATCTTACACACATTGTTTGTAATTAAGGCCAATGAAAGCCTCACCCAACGTGCATGCACCCACACACAGCTGAAGTTCTAGAGACAACTTCAGGGAACCACTAAGACCTAAAAATGCACAAGACATTTGTACATTGGTATCCTCACAGCCCAGTAATTATACAATACACAGACTTGACAAATTCTACCAATATTCAGACCTCATCCCATATATAAAATCATGTCTCGTAAACATCGGCTGTGATGGGACCTATCCCAACCAACAGTACAGAGAGAGCATTCAAAGAAAACAGTATGGTCTGCGTTTGAGTTCGTCTTTGATGGCTTGTGTTATTGTACGTTTGTATGTTTCACCACTCACCTATAGATGAAATGCATCCATGTTTGCAGTCATGAGAATTCTCAAACATGGAGCCACTTCGGATGGACCTCGAGACTGATTTCCCTTTGTGACATCAATCTCGGCATATCCCGATGATTAAATACAAAGGTTAATTTCTTCCAGTAAACGTAGATGAAGGGGGGGGGGGGGGTTGTGTTTACATAAGTAGCTGCTAAAATATAGCCTGGTAAGACCATCCTGATCACCTGACCTCACATTCTGTTTCGCTCCATGGATCAGTCTGGACTTCTAGCCGCCCACATCGATTTCCAGAACTTGCAATGGAACCGGGCCAATCGGACTGCGTCGAGGTTGATGATGTGATGCCGCTGCCAAAACAGTAATGGTGTCACCCGAAGTAACGAGCGGTAAACACAGCCATAAGTGCAGTTATTGCAGAAATAGACTCAATAACAATTAAACAAGAACAAGAGTATGCACTAGCGGAGTTTTCTTGTTCGCCGTTTTCGACGTTCTCCTGACTGGATTTGAATTTGGATTCGCTGATTGGCTGAAGGAGTTTGTCAAGGCAAGTACTCCCGCCCACTGAAATCGATGTGGGCGGCTAGAAGTCCAGACTGATCCGTGGAGCGAAACAGAATGTGAGGTCACGTGATCAGGATGGTCTTACCAGGCTAGCTGAAATAAGGATTTCTGTAAAATATACAAGGAACACCCCACCGGGTACATTTTGCAGTTTGATTTCAGCTTTGCCTACGCCGCCTACATCAAGCCTGAGCACCCCGGCATGAATAACAAGTGCAGCCAGACCTACCGGCTGCCCCAGAGGAAGTACGTGAGATGCATCGCAGAGGATTACGTCGTCAAAACAAAGGGTCGCAAGGTGTAGCATTATAATGTGAATGCCCTCTAGGCACCGTTCTAGTTTGATTTTTTTTGTACTCCCACCAAGATATCTGTCCAATAGGTCTGCTTCATATTAGTCGGTGTGAAACGCACCGAACCAATACAATGCAAGTTTAGGGTGAGGGCTGTATGGTATGTGCAAAATTAATAAATGCGTGACTTTTTGTAAACCAGTTGTAGTTGTTTTCATTACCCTCATAGGGGCATGTTACCATGGTTACTCAGTTAACCGAGATTGAGAGCATACTCACCTCATCCATCCAACAGTCTGGTACGGCAGCATGGACAGTTACACACGCAAAAAACTGCAGCGCATAGTCAATACATCGTCCAAGATTATTGGCACCTCCCTCCCATCAGTTGAATCACTATATCACAAAGGCACAATCAAAAGAGCAAAAAATAGAATCTCTGACCCGTCTCACCCTGCTCACCACCTTTTCCAACTGATGCCCTCTAGGAGGCGCTATAGGTCCCTGCCAACCAAATCATCCCGTTTTAAGAAGGAAGAAGAAGTACTGAGATCTTTTACTTAAGTAAAAATAGCAATACAACAATGTAAAGATACTCCATTACAAGTAAAAGTCCTGCATTAAAAATCTTACTTAAGTAAAAGTAAATAAGTATTGGCAGCAAAATGTACTTAGAGTATCAAAGTAAACGTACTCATTATGCAAACTGTCCCCATTTAGAGAGTTATATTTTTCATAAATTACTGGAATAGTAATACTGATTTATTGACATACATGTACATGTAAGCAACATTTTAAAGTTGTCAATGTGAAGCTAATCTTAATAATTTAGCTATAGATTACACTACCCAAAAGGGTAGTCTAATCTATAACAATGCTATTTTATTGTTATTTTATAAAGATGATGTAATGGAAAATTATATCATGTGCTTATAATTATGATAGGTACTTTCCTTAGTTGATTTTGCTTACTAAACCTTTCTCAGTGACCGGGACATGACCCTAGCCAAAAGGGCAACTTCTGCTATCATACTCAGACTTCTGCTATTGTTCAGACAGAACAGACAACAGAATATGCTATTTAAAGGGAACTTCACCCTTTGTCTGTATCAGTCTGCATGAGACCTTGTACGCTCAGTAGCTGATCCTTCCCTGCGCAGAGAAGCTCAATAAAGAATAACCAAGAGAGTTGTTCAAATTTGCCTTTATTACCAGAATTTCCATCACAATGATCAGATGTTTTAAATGTAAAATATTGATCTGAAAAGTAACTAGTAACTATAGCTGTGAAATAAATGTAATGGAGTAAAAAGTACAATATTTCCCTCTAAAATGTAGTGGAGTATAAGTACAAAGTAGCATAAAATGGAAATACTCAAGTAAAGTACAAGTACCTCAAAATTGTACTTAAGTACAGTACTTGAGTAAATGTACTTAGTTACTTTCCACCACTGGCACAGGCCTAACTCTGTACATGGACAACGACTCACCATGCTGCCGCCCTTTTGCCGTAGGGTAGTTTCAGCTTCATAACATGAGAGCAAGAGGGGAATTTCATTGATTTTCAATGTAGGCCTTCTTTCATTAACCACCGATTGAGCTTTTGGTTTTCCTTGGGGCACTATCTAAAATGTATGTGGCTCAAAAACTCATAATGCGACACCATATTCATTAAAATCTCGGAAATAATCTTGGATTCTAACCTCCCTCGCTCTACTGTCAGGGTGGAAATGGTAAAGGAGGAAAGTGATTGTGGATTCTCCCCATTCAATTCATCCAATCACTGTCTGTTCCATTCCCATCCAATCATCAAAAAGGAGCCACATGCTCTTTCTTTGCCTTCCACTTTTGTTTTGGCGCTTGAAGAGTGAAGACAAAGGAGGTGGAAACTGCATCACATTTAGAAAAATGGTAAGTGAAGTGCTAGCCAAAGTTGACTCGCAAACTCCTCCGGTAACGTTAACACAGCCAATTTAGTAACCCGCTACATGGTAGCAGCTACTCAGTGCCACAGAATTCTCATTAGTCCATATCAACATTACTCAGTGCCAGGGAAATATGGTTCCTGCACTAAATTAATTTAGGTTTCATTCCAAACATGATGAAGTATGCTTACTGGCATAACACTGACTGTCATGGTAATTTTTTGCTTACGTAAATGCTAAAGTTATCTATCTTGCTAGCTGATAGAACGTTAAAGGACTAGTCAACACATAGGCCATAAGGTGAACTAAGAAAAAGTGGCTAGAAAGTGATTTTCCTTCCCACAACTGGGCACTACTTTTTAAATGCGTTTTTGCATAGACACCCTTATGGACTTTGTGTTAAAAGTTCTCCGCAAAATATCCTGCAGTTTTTTGTCACGATCGATAAATGTATATAAATGTGAATTGAAAAAAACGAAAATCTTATGCTGCTGGTTTTGCTTGTAACTTCATTTATATTCATTTTAGCAACACAAAATATCTCTCAAACTGACATTTATACATGTACCTAAACATCTGAGATAACTATTGGTGCATTAGTATGCTCAAGTGAATTTAGACCATGAAATATGGCAAATTTGTAGAAAATACGCTTCAACTTCAGTGATTGGCACCAAGCAAAATTAAACATACACATAGTAAATTTTGCAAAACACTGATGTTTTATACATCAACATTTTCAGTAGCCACTGTGTAATCAGAGGAAGAAAAAAAGAAATGCACATTTTGGCCCAAGATGGCTGAAATTAATCAAAATGCTACCCCACCCCCCTTAATTTTGAATAATGCCAAAAATGGACAATTCTACAATAGATGCATTACAGCTCAAAATAAGCCCAAAATATGATATGCAATTATGTGTTAATGTCACAGCATGTGTCATCCTTCATTACAATTCATTACAATGTATAAATAGTAGCAAATTGAATCGAAAGCAATTGACCAAGCGATTTGAGAAGATTTTTTAAAATTATTCTTCAGAAAGAAAATACATCCGATTGCAAGTGGTTGATGAAATACCCCCTGCCTTGCAATAATTTATTTCTAGGTTCTTCTACCTTCATGCACCACTACACATTTTATCATATTGAGTTACTGTGCCAAGAGTTGTGTAGTCAAGATTGTGTCTACAGACAAACAGACAGTATACAGACTATGTAGATGGTCAATGCTTTACTTTTGAAATGTGCAATAATGTGATGGAATTATTAATTATTCATTGATAACGCAATATAATAACTCACTGTTCTTCTTCTGAGGTCCCAGTAACTGTTGCAGTAGACTTTGTCAAGAACCTGGTGTACTGTCTGTAACAGGACTTGTGGTATCGCACCTCCAGGGACACACAGTCTTTGTCTTGAATATGCACAAGAACGCTAGTGTCTTCCTTCATCTCGGCAGCTTTCAGCAACTGGCCTTTAAATAAAAAAAGGAGGGGGCTATTTTATTACCCTAATGTGCAAAACAGTGCTCCCTCTTTATTACGCTGTCGGTACAATCCATGTAGTATATATGATAAAACAATTTATAAATCAAAATATTATTGTCATAATTACTTGGTCCAGAACGATCCATACACTGTTTAGCCTAGTTATCATTTGTACAAATTATTTTCCATCTTAGCCTTCCACACGTTATTAATGTAATTAATACAACACAATGGTCATTTTGTTTCAATAGTGGCGACTCCTTCAAGTCTTAATGCAGAGTCTCCCTGCTCTATTATACTGTATGTTATAGATGTATATGTACTTGTAGCTGTATGCAAAACAATGCTTATCTGACTCTGACTGTACAATAAATATTAAATAAATGATGTAATTGTGTGTGTGTGTGTAATTTGTTTTTGTTTTTTTACCTACCTGCTGACAACGTTTCTGCCTGTGACAGATGGTCCTTCTGGCGTTTGCCTGCCACAGTAATGTTTCTTACAAATTATGCACAAGGCAGGAAGCACAGGTCCAGCACAAGCTACTGGCAGGCCCGTCCTGGACCTAAGTTTCTTTCTTGGACATTCACTTGTTGAGCTACTACCCGATGGAACAGACCGTGCGCATCTTGAGCTTCAGAACACTGTGTGACCCGTTTCTCGGCCGCATCCACGCGCTTTTTGTGGAGTGGAGTGAAACCCAGCGTCTTCGGGAACATTGTCAAACTCGATTTCTATACAATGTTTGTATGTTTCCGCTATCCTCTGAGTCTCACCCTGCAAGCCAAGCCACCGTTTGATGCTGTTTCTGAATGTATCCCACCGTTTGCGTGTAAAATCCTTTGCCTCTTCTTTCTTTATGGACGTGAGATGCATATAGCATTGTTTATAATCCTTTTTACGTACTCTTGAAGGAGGTCTGGCCATAATTTCCTCTTCTTCACTATTCCATGTTGATGACAAGAGAGCTGACATCTTGGATCCTGGTTGTTGTCGTTCCAAAACGCGGCCACCTGATTGGTCTAGCGGGAAGCACGTGGCGATTGGGCCGCGAAGCCTCATCACTCATGATCAAAATATGATTACGCGAGGAAAGAACTATTGCCAATTTTAAACACTAATTTTAAAAAAAAACTGCAGGATGACCGATGGAGAACTTTTATTTTCTCGCTCAACACCACATGATTTTTTTAATTAAGTAAAAATTATTTAGTGCCCCATATATGGGAACGGGATTAAATGAAAAACGGCTTCACCTTATGGCCTAACAGCGAACATTATCCCCACTCCAAAAGAGTTAACGTTTATTAGCTTGCTAGCTAGCTAACGACTGGCCCGAAGGCAAAACTGTCATGTACGTAGTTTGTATTTACTTACCATAATGAGGCTCAAGCTATGGTTTCAAGGTGCCCAGACGCCCACTCTGGATCAGGAAGTATATTTTCTATGGCCACAACAACAATTACGATTAGCTACAATACCTTACTATGCTAAATACAAACCCACGTTTTTCACATAATACATGTCCACAGCACATAAATCGGGTGTTTCAGAGTTCCATCTATTTTTGACTATCCATGCCTGGGGAGTTCAGGGTTGATAATGAGCCCAAGACGCCTCAACTACGAAATCCTCATGCTGACCTGCCAGCATCTCTGTGTAGTCTCTCCTGGCTGCTGCCTCACTGACTTCTCCCCATCTGGAAAAGAAGTATTACTAAGCACACATAATGTTAATATTGTCAATATCACCAAAATTCAACACATCTCCCTTCCCAATACTGTGCATCAACATGTAAGCAATGCAGAGATGATCACTGTGTGAAGCCCATTGTTTCCCATTTTATTCTGAAGCTGTAAGCCACTCAAGTTAAGATTTGAAGATGCCTAAGTTTGGTATCTTTATAACTGGTGTACATTAAATGATGAGCGCTCTCTATATGACATTTTCACCATGTAAAACACAAGTCCAGTTACTGTGTCTTTTAAAACCTTAATAGCTAAAAAGATGGGGAAAAAAAATCACATGGAATATTGTGAACGGTCTTGAGACTTTTATTCTCTTGGGTTAAGTGAAAATGCTGGTCTATCAATACTCCATGTACCTGGTCATTTCCCTGGACACCTGCTTGTAGCTGAAGGTAAGCCTAGTATGCTAGAGGAGTGATATTAATGATAGCAAATTATGATAGCAGGTTCCAAACTATTTCACTGACTGGTTCACCTTATTATAGGTTCGATCAGCCTGGACCCTTATGGCTCCCCATTAGATTGGGACATGGACCAAGGTTACGTGTTTCTCTTCTTTCTTCTTGGTTTTAATGGTTTTATGTTGGTTAACTAATGGCTATCCTCGAATAGGGATGATCCAGCAAAGCCAAGCCCCAGTATAGCACTCCAGAGGAGTGTAGGAATTCCCATGACTCTGATTCTGACTCCGGTTACACGGTGGTGTTTTGAGGTGCCAGAGGTATTTTCCTTTTTTTCCAGTTTCTAGTTTGTGTAATGTTGTAATGGTCTGGATTTCAGACTATGATAACTATTGAATTTTGTTTCTTCTTGTAGGTTACCGCCCCTGCTGTTTTGCCTTAGTTATATTTATGGTTTAGTTGCGCCTGACGTGGTCCGGCATTGCCACTTGTGTGGTGGTGGTGTGGAGCTACCTCCTGTCTGGTCTGGGAATACTTTCTGAATTATTTTGTGTATTTGTTCATTTTGTTTAGATGACAAACCAGCTGTAGGTAACTGCCCTTTGTGGACCCTGAGGAGAGTGTGGCCGTGTTGACAGGGACAAGCAGTGCAGGGGGGCCCTTTCCTGAATCACTTGCATGCTATAGAGTTAAATTTGCACTAAACACCTTTTGCTCACCTCACCAGTCGTTGGCCTTGTCCTGTTAGCAAGTCTTCCCCTGTCATCGGCCTCCTCCCTCAATTCTCCACTCCCCTTGGGTACGCAAATCCTCACTTGTATAAGAAATTCTCTATTTTTGTACTTTACCCATTTTAATATAACCATCTTAAAAGAATATTTTTTTTATGGTAGTTACAAATAAAGTTGTTAAACTATTTTTCCTGAGACTTCCGGTTGAGCATGGAGACGGAGTAGTCGGGGGAAAGTGGCTCCCGAACATTTTCATTTCATTTCACATACTGATGAGTTGCAGCTTCCTTTTTGAGTAAACTGCAAGATAAAAAGGGCACATAGTACATCACTACATTTCGCAATGGCAGGAAAAACGAGGAGAAACGAGAAAACGCTGACTTCTGCGCTGGCCAGCAATTCGGCTAACGACCAGGCTTGCGACCTAGCTAGCACATCGGCTAACCACCCAGCGATGGAGGCGCGTTCCTCAGCTAGCGCTACCAAGTTACCGACTGACCTGGAAAATCTCCGCTCTGTTTTACTCACCGACCTCACGGCGACCGTCACTTCTTTGCTTGATAAGCTTTGGCTCCAGTCAACGTGTCCCTCGGCGCAATACAATCCACCATGGACCTACACGCCCGGCGAATAACGGAGATGGAGACTGGCTTGTCCGACTACAGTGACAGGGTTGTAGAGCTGGAGAACGCATACGCCACGCTGAAAAGTGAATACGGCGTGCTGGTTGACAAGGTTGACGACTTGGAGAATCGTTCACGCAGGGCCAATTTGAGAGTGGTCGGTATCCCGGAGAAGATGGAAGGCTCGGACCCGGTCAAGTTTATGACGGATTTCTTCACTGAAATTTTCGGGGCCGAGTTCTTTCCTACACCACTGAAACTGGACCGCGCACACAGACTGGGGAGAGCGAATGCCGCGGGAGGAGACAATGTTAGACCCCGGGTCTTCATCGTGCTTTTCCATTACTACCAGGATAAGGAACGCATCTTTGGGAAGAGAAGGGAGGAGTTGCGCTTCCGCGGGCACAAGATCTCTCTCTACCCCGACTTCAGTGCATGCCTGGCCCGGAGACGTGCAGGCTTCAACGACGTCAAAGCCAAACTATACAGAAAGAATATTCGCTTTGGGCTTCTTCACCCTGCTCGCCTCCGCGTGGATTTTGATGGACAGACTTTTTACTTTGACTCCCCTGCTGCCGCTCAAGCTTTCTACAATTCCCACTGGCAAGACTGATGTGTATAATGCAAAACCAACGAGGGAATTTTTAAGGTAAACGGGGACAGAGTCATGCTATCTTGTTGTATTTTGTATATTAGTATAGCATATTTAATATATAGTATATTGTACTACTGTTGAAGGGTAGGCTAAAAACTAACATGAACAAACTCCTCAGGCCTGGTTTTGTACATTAAGAATCTGATATCCTAGTCTAGTTGTTAATTACTGTTTTCCAGTTAATCTGCTTATTGGCCTTTATAGACGGAGTCTGGCAACATGCCTATATGTTGGCTACCTAACGGGCATATCCGAGCTCTGCTATTTTATTTTATTTCTTCTATTAATTGTTTTTAATGTTTTTTTTGGCTTAAGTCACCTGTTCATTCAATTTTTTTTGCAAGAAGCTAACTCTACATTGCCTGACTAATGCTTTTCTTTATTTTTGAGTGTTTTACCACTTGTCCCATGGTAGGCCTACTTGGTATTCAATAATCAATAGATTGAGTTGGGTGATAGGCCTTTCTGTCGGATGCCTAATGGACACATCGAAGCTCTGTTATCATTGTTTTAAAAATAAAAACTTTCTTCAGGCAGGCTTAGCCATTAGTTTAATCCAAACTATTTTGCAAGGGGTTAACCAGAAACCAACTGGTCCATCTCTTTATGATCCTGGTTTTAGGCGTCTGAGTCTTTCACCCTCAGTTTAGGCTAGCTCTTGTTCTTCTATGCTAAACTGTTTTTGACTCTGTAGTTCTCAAATTTGCTATACTCTGATCCCCTTATCAGTCCTCACGTCGGTGGCAATGATTGAATTATGTGTCCCTGATGCGTCACATATAACTCATAACATGTTTATTGTGGTTTGTTCTGTTGCACTCACTACCTTAGGGAGCCATGCTCTCAGTTGATAGAGTAGCCTATCAGTTGTAGGTTAGGCTAGTTAGAGAGTGGATGCACTGGTGGTCTATCAATGTATACCTGCAGTTCTCTTTGTTTGGGAAAGAGAACCTAGGAAGGGATTGTCTTTGTTGTTGTTGTTTTCATTGTGTGTGCATTTGTTGCTCATATGGAATTTTTATTTTTTTCTCTTACCTCTGGCTACTTTATCTGTATACTCATGGAGTCCACACGGTTTTACACTGGTCTATGCAAGGGGTCAGCTCAGGTGCTATTTCCTACACTGCCTTTATCCAAGCCCATTCTACTCCAATCTAAATAATGACCTCTATACCAAATAACTCTGGTAGTATGAGGGACCATTCAGTTAGATTGATTTCATGGAATGTTAAATCTATGAATGGTCCAGTCAAACGCTCCAAGATTTTTACTCATCTTAAAAACTTGAAGGCTGATATTATGTTCTTACAGGAAACCCATTTAAAAACAGCGGATCAGGTTAGATTACGCAAACCTTGGATCAGTCAGGTGTTTCACTCTGAATTCAATACGAGAGCCAGAGGGGTAGCAATATTGGTGAACAAAAAGATCCAGTTCACACCCTCGAACATTGTTGCTGACCAAAACGGCAGATATATTATTGTGACAGGTACTTTGTACCAGACCCCAGTTCTTTTAGTAAATGTTTATGCCCCCAATTGGGATGATGTCAATTTTATGGACAGGCTATTGTCCTCTCTCCCAAACCTGGATACCCACCATCTTATTTTTGGGGGGGATTTAAACTGTGCCGTGGACCCTGTTCTGGACCGCTCTAGCCCCAAATACTCAACTCCTTCCAAAATGTCCAGTTCTCTGTCGATCTTCATGGGGGAGAATGGGTGTGTGGACCCCTGGAGATTTTTAAACCCACTTTCAAAGTCATTCTCTTTTTTTTCACATGTTCACCACTCTTTCTCCCGTATAGACTATTTTTTTATTGACAGAGCTCTCATGGGCTCTGTCCAATCAGTTGACTATTTGGCTATCGTGATCTCAGATCATGCTCCCTTACAGTTGGATATTTCCTTTAGCCTGAATAGAAAGGAACGCCCTCCCTGGAAACTTGACGCCTTGCTACTCTCCGACAAGGATTTCTGTGTTAAAATCTCTAAATCTATTGATACCTTCATACTTACTAATAAATCCGACGAAATATCTCATTCATTATTCTGGGAGACGTTAAAAGCCGTTCTGCGTGGCGAAATTATTTCTTATACATCTCACAAGAATAGTGATCAGAAAAAACGGTTGCAAGGTCTCACTAACTCTATTCTCAAGCTTGATGCACAATATGCTGCAGACCCTTCTCCAGAGCTGTATAAAAAGAGATTAGATCTACAGTCTGAATTTAATTTATTATCCACCAAAACAGCGGAACGCTTGCTGTCGCACTCCCGTGGTCTGTTATATGAATATGGTGACAAGAATAGTCGACTACTGGCACATCAGCTCAAGCGCCAGGCAGCTTCTCGGTTGATACCTCAGATTAGAAACGGGTTGAACAATCTTGTTTCCGACCCCCAAGATGTAAACAAGGTCTTTGAGACCTTTTACACCACCCTTTATAAATCTGAGCCTCCCTCTGACAGAAGCGGTATGGACAATTTTCTTAATGACTTAAAGTTCCCCACTATTGACCCTGAGTTGGCCAGTGAATTGGACAGGCCTTTGCAAATAGGTGAGATTATAGAGGCTATTAAATCTATGCAAAGTGGCAAGGCGCCGGGCCCAGATGGCTACGGGACAGAGTTTTATAAGACGTTTTGTGACAAACTTGCACCAATTCTATTAGATATGTTTAATGAGTCATTGGAGAATGGATCTCTGCCCCATACACTCACTCAAGCAACCATCTCACTCTTACTTAAAAAGGACAAGGACCCCACAGAGTGCGGATCATTTCATCCAATCTCATTGCTTAACACCGAAAGTAAAGTCATTGCTAAGGTGATAGCCAGACGCCTTGAAGACATTCTTCCTCAGATTATTTCTGAGGATCAGACTGGCTTCATCAGGGGTCGGCACTCATTTTCCAATATTAGAAGGCTCTTAAATGTCATCCATACGTCTAGCTCTTCTCTTCCTCCTGAGGCCATTGTCTCCTTAGATGCAGAGAAGGCCTTCGACCGTATAGAGTGGGAGTATTTATTTACAGTTTTACAGAAATTTGGATTTGGTGACACACTTATTTCATGGATTAGGCTGCTCTACTCCTCCCCTTTGGCCTGTGTCACTACCAACTCTATTCACTCCCCATACTTTCCACTATACAGAGGGACACGCCAGGGATGCCCGTTATCCCCGCTGCTTTTCGCCATGGCAATTGAACCGCTCTCTATAGCGCTCAAGGCCTCACCCCATTTTCAGGGTATCACGCGCTATGGTGTTGAGCATAGGGTGTCCCTTTATGCAGATGATCTTTTGCTCTATGTAACTAACCCGGTGTCTTCCATCCCCCCAGTTGAATCTATCCTACGAGACTTTGGATCATTTTCAGGATACAAACTAAATTTTCAGAAAAGTGAATGTTTCCCAATCAATACTTTTGCCCTAGAAATCAAACAGTCTTCAATTCCTTTTCGTCTGTCGAAGCCAGGCTTTAAATATCTGGGTATTAAGATTACCCGCACATTATCCTCCCTTTTCGAGGCCAACTTTGCCCCACTAGTCACCAACATGAAGTCAGACTTTCAGCGTTGGAGTAGTCTGCCCCTTTCACTCTCAGGAAAAGTACAATGCGTTAAGATGAACATCTTACCCAAGTTTCTGTATGTTTTTCAATGCCTTCCTCTGTTTTTACCCAAGTCTTATTTTCGTGCAGTGGATCAGGCAATCACTACATTTATTTGGGGG
Source organism: Centroberyx affinis (assembly GCF_046629955.1). Lineage (NCBI taxonomy): Eukaryota > Metazoa > Chordata > Actinopteri > Beryciformes > Berycidae > Centroberyx > Centroberyx affinis. The sequence goes on along the minus strand of NW_027279026.1, from coordinate 181,876 downwards.
GGAAAGGTTCCTAGAATCAGCAAAGCTATTTTACAGAGACCAAGGAATTTTGGTGGTCTCGCGCTCCCTAATTTTATGCACTATTACTGGGCTGCCAACATACAAAAACTTATTTACTGGGTAAAAACCCCCGAGATTAACTGGTGTAGCCTGGAGGCACAATCGTGCCATTCATCCTCCCTTTCTGCACTGGTTTATTCCTCTCTCCCTCTATCTCCCTCCCGCTACTCCTCAAACCCTTTGGTGCTGTCCACATTAAAAATATGGATACATTTCCGCCGTCATTTTAAGTTCTTCTCAGCATCGAGTCTGGGGCCTATTAGCAATAACCACTTATTTACTCCCTCCATTTTGGACTCATCCTTCACTCTCTGGAGCAGATTGGGTATCGATCGTTTCAAAGACCTCTATGATGGTGATATTTTTTCTAGCTTTGACTCTTTATGTCTTAAATTTAATCTGCCACGTTCAAATTTTTTCCGTTACCTTCAGGTCCGTCACTTCGTACGTACAAAGTTTGATTCGTTTCCCAGACCCCCTCAAGAATTATTATGGGAGAGTCTTTTTAGGCTGTCTCCAACTCAGAGGGGGCTTATATCTGAAGTTTATCAAGACACCATGTCTTTGAACAGTGACACAGTCTCCAAATCAAAGTCCAGATGGGAGGAGGAATTGGGAATGGAACTGGCGGGGGACTGGTGGGAGGTGGCATTAGATATGGTGAATTCCTCATCATCCTGTGCTCGACTCAGTTTGATCCAGCTAAAGGTGGTGCACAGAGCCCACCTCAGTAAATCTAAACTGCATGAAATTTACCCTGATTCTGATCCCAAATGTGATCGTTGCGGCAGTCTACAGGCAGACCTCTCCCACATGTTCTGGTCTTGCCCAAAGCTTGGAACATATTGGTCTTCGATTTTCGATGTGTTCTCAAAGTTGTTGAATAATAGCTTACAGCCTTGCCCGTTACTGGCCATTTTTGGGGTGTCAGCAGAGCCCCTCCCTTGCAATTCTAATGAGGTTGACATGATTGCTTTTGCAACACTTCTAGCCAGGCGAAGAATACTCTTAGCTTGGAAATCGCCTACACCCCCCCATTCTCCGCCTGGCTGAAAGATGTGATGTCATTTTTGCACCTAGAAAAGATAAAATTTACACTTAGAGGGTCTAGCGAGCGCTTTCTAAAAAAGTGGCAACCCTTTGTTTCCTATTTTAATGGCCTATCTGCTCTTCCTCCTGACTGATTGCCTGTGTTTCTACATGTTACCTGCCTGTAGCTGATCCCTGATCAATGTACTCCTTACCTCCGTGGCCGAATATAAATAAGTTGAAACAGAGGTTGTTTTTTTTTTTTTTGGTTTTTTTTTTTTGTTTGTTTGTTTGTTTTTACTCCTCCACTTTTTTCTTGGCCATCTACTTATTCACTTCATTGTCGGTATTATCGTATCAGTTTTCATCTGTTATCACTGTTTTCCTTTTCCATATATATATATATTTTTTTACTGTATTATTATTTTTTGTTATGTGTGTTGTTGTTGTTGTGCAGTGGTTGGGTGGTGTGGTAGGGTGGGTGGGGTATTGTGAAAAATGGTGACCTGTAAATCTGGCATTGTGTCTGTTGTTTGCCTATGCTTTTCACCAATAAAAACTATTCTATAAAAAAAAAAAAACTATTTTTCCTATACTTAATAAATATACTTTTTTGTACTTCCCTAGGTGGCATAGTCGGTAATTCAAGGTATCAAAGCCCCCAGTAAGCCTGGTCACACTTGCCTAAACTTAACCATTAGCCAACCTTTGGAATGTAATTCAATTTGTGGCGGAGGAATGTGTTTCAATTTGTGGCAGGGAATGTAATTCAATTCATGGTGGAGAAACTTAATTTAATATAATACGTGTCCACAGCATGTAAATCTGCGTTTCAGAGGTCGTGTTCATTTCACGATCATGTGCTTTTCCAGCTTGGAGCGAAGCTTCAGGTCAGCATTTCTAGATCCTGCCACAAAGAAGAGCACTGTCGCCACTTGATGCAGGTAGTTCATGATGGACAGGAACATGGCATTTTTGGACCTGTCACTCACTGAACGCCTTCACCAATTCAGCTTTAGTTGGGGCTTCAAGAAGTGCGACATTAGCTTGCTTTTCGGATTCATCCCTCCTGGATATGTTTCCATTGGAGCAGGCTGTTTCTACTCTCTTTATGGCTTCCCAGCAAACATCTTTAAGCTGTGCGTTATCCTTGAAGAATTCATCTACATATAAATATGCATTTGCAAGAGCAGGCCTGACTTCCATAACCTATTTAATCGTCTGTACCTTCTTCTAGTTAGCACCATTGGATTCCTTGACCCTGAAAATGTAGCCTGCAGAATCTTGACTCTAGCTCATCTAGAAGCTGAGATACTGGGAAATTCACATTTTTAATTCAAGATGGCTGTCATATTGACATCTGGGAAAATGACATCTGTTTTCTAATTTGTTGCTATATGTAGTTTCCAGACCCAAAATTATACCCAGTCTTGCAAGATCCTCTTTTCTCCTATAAGAGATGTGAAAACATTAAAGATCAAGTGGTGCGTTCAGACATGTATACCCCTCCTAAGCCTTATTTTCAACCTAAAACATGCTGCTATCGGTGCCAAACTTGCACCCATTGCAAAGGGAAACAGCCTCACACACCCATGGACGGGTAAGAGATTTTTCATTCGAGACAGAATCACTTGTACCACCATGTACATAATTTGTTTGTGGAATGGGTTACACAAGACCACTTAAAATAAGACTAGGTGAACATAAGAGCGCCATCAGGCGGAATGATGTCACATCCCCTGTAGCAAGGCATTTTCAAAAAGAGCACCACTCAATGGCCAGTTTAAAATGCATGGGCATTGAGGAGATGACTCTAAGCCATAGAGGAGGGGATCTAGAATCAACAAAGCAATCAATTATGGTAATGACTACGGCTGATGTCATTATAAATACACCTGTGTTTGTGATTTTAATTGGCAAGCTGAGGAAGACTTGACAGTCGAACGTGCCAATGATCTCCGAGCTCTCAAGTGGGGACTTTAGTTGGTTCATAGAGGAATTTGCACACAGTGAATGAACAAAGGATATGGCTGTTCTCTGAAAATGAAATTTCTGATCATTAGGGTAAGTTCAAATTTCCTCCGATAGCAAGCTGGCTACATAGCATATCAAGCAAGTCTTACGCATCAGTACAGTGATGTTGTAGAGAACATGCACCGGCACTTGTGTCTCTGACAGCTGTCCTACTTCAGTTGCAGTCAATTTTTTCTTTATTCACTCCTCCCCATTTTTACATTAACTATTGTAAATTAGCAACCGTCCAGTCCTAAAAGGGAACATTTAATGAATTTTATTGTGACAGTTAAAACATTTTTTTTTTTTCTTTTTATGGATGATTGTATTGCCATATTATTAACTGTGATTACAGGTGGCACTACCTTTGGAGGGGGAGGACTTTGCAGTCTCCAAGTTCACAGCTGGGACAACATTAAAAGACTATTGTGCTCAGCTGAGGACTTTTGTCCAGGCTGCCCTGAACTGCAAGAGAAGATGGAAGACCTGAAGAAAAGGCAGAAACTACATATTTGATATTTCATCTCAACATACTGTATATTACATTCAATGAAGTTCTTGTATGTTCAATTAAGTCTGTTACTGTGTTTAAGTTCCATATTTTTGTGTATGTTATATTGTTACAGAAATGTCCCCAAACAGCTGGTCTAGGGTCTCCTCTCCTAACATTGATTACCAAAGTAGTTAGATGTGATTTTCTGTTAAACTGTGGGGCAACCTTGTACTTACTCCATAACTACAGTGAACAAGAGGGGAACAAGCACTGCTGTATTTTACAGCCCGCACACTTTGGACTTACTGCATAACTACAGGGAACAAGCACCAATAACACTACTTTTGCCCCCCCTAATTACGTTACTGTACCTTGTAATTGTCCTATTTTTAAGTACGAAAATAGTTACACCATAGCAACCTTATAAATCTCTCATAATTACAAAATTGTTACCCCTTAATTTTCCTGGACTTATTGTTTTGTTACCCTGTAACTACAGCATTGTTATTTTATTAGTACCCCTTTCTTTAAGTGTTGTCTTATTATAAAAAAAAAACTCCAGACATATTAATAGCATAGTGTTTTAATAGCAATGTTCAGTGAAATATAATAAATGTAAAACAGTCAGTCACATCAAGGAGCGTAAATAGGTAAGTACAAAAACACAATGCTCAAACTGAATGATGAGATTTGATAACAATGATAAAATGCAGTTCAACAAAAACTTTTTTTAAAAGTTGGTTAACAAGGGCGGCTCCACTGGTAGAGTGCGTACCATTAAGGCTAAGTCCTAATCGCAGCGGTGCGGGTTTGAATCCGACAGCTGCCCTCTGCTGCACGTCATCCCCTCTTTCCTGTCTCTCTCTACTGTGACTGTGTCTAATAAAGCAGAAATGCCAAAAAAAAAAAAAAAAGTGTGATAGTTTATTCTGATGCTTGGAAAGATTTCCTTTACCATCACATATAATAATGGCCAGTTTGACAGAACGTCATAGACTTCCCCTCAATCACTAGTTCTCTATAGTGTAAACTGTGTTTTTACCAAAATGGTTCTTCAAATATTATTTTAAACTGTAAAGCATTCTCAGTCAATAGATAAATATTCCAAGTTTCACCATTTTCTATATATCACAAAAGCCAGCAAAAAGGTATCATGGATTCTTCCATGTGCAGGTTGCTAAAATTGACCGACAGGATTGAAAATAATATGAACAATACCGCTCTGAATTGTTGGACTGAATAACAACACTGCTGGATATGTTAACAGATTCCACCGTAGAGTCAAGGTGCCTACAATGACTATCAGGATATACTGAATACATTTCTATGCAGGTTGCAATTAGATCATTTGCTCAACCTGACTGAGTAGTAGTCATGCTGCGTTGGATTAACTAGAATGACATTTACAATCACACTGAAGTTTCAGTTGAATTGGATTCAGTTGCTCGAATCAGGTCGAAATGTCAGATCATGTGGAAAAAGAGTAAATTAGGAAAGGCAAATCAAACCATGCCAAAGGTAATTAAACTAAGATGAATTTTAAATTTCCATTCAGACCAGCAGCAGTATCAAAACAAACTACAACATGGACAACGTGGCTAATATTTAGTACGGCATGGTAGCAGTTGTGACTGAGTGGTACTTGATTAATTCAGTCTACTATGTACACTATGACTACATAATATGGAGTTGATAGTGAAGACAGACACTGTGCAGGTGACTGTTTTGATTAATACTTAATATGGCAATATGGGAACATTATCTTTCTAAGTCACATCAACAAAGAATATTAACTGGGTATATGTAGTTGCTTATGGAAAGGTGGGCGACAAGATTGAAATGCCTGCAGCGTCAAACTTTGACAATAAACCTGGTGCACAAAGATGGCAGCCGAATGATTTGATGCCATTTTCATACACAACCCAGAGATCAAGGCATCCTAAAGTTAGCATCTCTTCTTGCCAGTTTGATAGAGGAAGGAGTGAAGAAAAAGCTTGGAATGCACTGCATTGCATTGTGGGATGGAACAAGAAGGCCTAACGGTACACTTTCAGGTGGCCACCATCTTTATTTCCCTGGTCAATTTGATTGATTGCATCAGTCTGTTAACAGTGCGTATGTAATCTTAAAATTCATTTTGACAGGTAAATTATCATTCGCCACTAATCATGCACACAATAATGTCACCTAAAGCAAAGAATACTTCAAGTGAATCGTTAGCTATTTAAAGGTGCTACATGTGTAATTGTATATCAATATCAATAAATCATTACCACATTAATTTTGAGACATAAGTATAATTGCAATAAACAAATGAGACCATCACTGAGAAGATTGGTAGAGATTAACACTACCGGCCTCTACACTACATTTTACATTGTGTGCACCGGGTTGGATTTGGCGGGAAAATTTGCTGGATTGCTTTACGGCACAAAACAGGAAGAGGGCGCTGTTCTTCCGGAGCAAATGTTGCTAATTTTATTGTGTTATCCTGACCCTTTTCTTTTAATTCATGTATATCTTCTGCCTGAAGATTTGTACACGTCATTAATTTTAATTTGTCAAATATATACAATCAATCAAAGACGCCACGGAGGAAGGGATAGGAATCAACGGGGTCTATGGGAATCGTCTCCACCATGGTCACATTTGTTTACAGTATTTAAAACGAGGTTGCACTATTAATTTGACAGTGATATGTTGAATGATACATATAGCACCTTTAATGATGCGTCCTATGCACCCCACATACTGTAAATCTCACTGGGAAAAAATGTGATAAAGGTTTTCCAGGATTGCCCTTTGGTTTTCATAGCCATGTGGTACAGGAGCCTCTATGAGGGTGATAAGAACTAAATTGTGTCCAGGAGAATCGTCTTTAAACATAGAACCAGCATCATACTGGTGCAGGGACTTCATACTTTAAAACAATATCAAAACAATAGAGTAGGATGGTGTTAGGCTTGTCCTAGTGAGTATCCATCAAATGAGCACAAGATATTGCAGATATGAATTGTGTCTGTGTTTTCAGCCTAAACAAGCCGGGATGAGGATGCAACAAGACTTTCTTTAACCTGAATTCTGGGACATTGTTGCTCTTGTTGAAAAAAGAAATGAATTGATTCAGACAGAAAATATAATTCAATGGAAAAACCTGTAAATACTAGACCTGTCTAGCCCTCATCCCGCCTGAGTAGGGTAACCACGTCTGCCATGTCAGGATATTAGGAATATTACTATGGGGTTGGGGAAATTACTGCCATAAAAAACTCTGAAAATTGGTTCCAATGTTCACTTTTTCATTTTTGTGGGTAAGCATTAATGCTAGTGTGGGTAATCTGAAAAACATGTTGATTTGTCCTGAATCTGCCACACTCTACTGAGATTCTTTCAAAAAGGTTGTATCAGTATATGGCAGCACACCTCTGCTGCTCTGGGGACACTTTGTCTGGAACAAACTACCAGGCTTACGCCAAATAAGGGGTGAATTAATGATGTTCAATTCTAGAATATCTTGAAGGTTTGAGTAGGCCTAGTTTTGAGCCATACAAATCATACTGAGCATACTTAGGCTCACACTGACAAACACACACCAACAATAGCCTAGCTTTGTCCTGAGTTATTTTATTTGGAAGAGGTTATAGTGGTCACATGATGGCCATAGAAATATCTTGTATAGCCTTAGGCCTCGATAATGATCAAAATCTGTGGATAGGGAATCGGCATGTATTTGCTTGTAAATCTGAATGTTAAATGTCCTATTTAGGCCACATTTTAGGTTTGAGAAATGAGTAAGAACCAGCAAATTTGGATGAGTGCCACAAATGAAACCACTGGCCAACAACAAACAATAGATTTTGGGTTAATTCATTTATTTATTATTATTATTTTTGTTAATTTTGATTGTAACAATTTTAACTCCATTGGCTAGACTTGCAGCCTTTGTAGTTTTTAACTCATTTGTTTCAACAACAATTTAAAGTATGGGGACAGAAAGCAATTCAGATACTTATTAGGTGTTTGGTGATCATCACCTTTTGGCCAGAACCATTCCAAAATTTTACGTTTCATTTTAAGTCATTTTTAGAAACGAACAGGGATCTCCCGCGTTTAATTGGGGTAAAAAAAAAAAAAAAATTATAAAGAAAAAAAAAATCTTGAAACCTAGGCCATTTAAAGGCTATCAGGACAATACTTGCAGGCAAAGAATGGATAAAAATTTGTTGGAAATCCCCGCACCCCGACAGTCAACTCCGTTATAGCCCTACTTCTGACTATTCATCCACAGCCGTAGAAATAGAGAAGATGGGTTAATTCTGTATATCAGTAGGTAATTTCACCTCAGGCACTCTAATGATAAGCCTCTCCCTGGTAAATCCTCTCAAGAAGCTCTGTCTTAAATAACCTTTAATCATGTAACAGTCATTGGTTAACAAGTCTACATTTCCTTTGTGTTTAGCTCGAGGAAAAATAGAAGTGTGTAAGAGTGATTTTACATGGAAATGTACACAAGGCTACCTTACATACAATATTGTAGGGTCTAATGCTAACTGCTAATTGGTGCCATAGTGGTTGACAACATAAAGGTGTGCTGTAGTTTATAGAGATGCTAGGTCTGTATACGTTAGATGTCTAACAGTGCAATCAAGTGCAGGAAAGAAACCCTTTTTTCTGCAATAGAGGCATTAGTAACACATCCATTACCAGTTTTAAGAGGAACACACACACACACACGTACATACTCTCGCGCATCCACACCAAAGTACAGTACGCACAACATTGTCAATAAATAAGTTCACCAGTTATTGCTAATTTTGACATACTTCACATGTTTGTACCTAAACAACCCTCTTACAGTGTAAATACTAACTTAAGCATTTTCTTCACAAAATCTATGTGTATAGGGTATACTTTAGTTTGGGTCTCAGAGACCCACTTGTAACCCCCCACTTAATAAAATAACAAGATTATCGGCCCGTTGAGTGTCTCGTTAAAGAACTGCCTATAATCTGAGTTGAGAGAAACACACAGCTGGAAATAGCACCCAAATCCCCGGCAGGGTAGATGGCGCCTGAAAGGCCTTCCGGTGTGCTTTCATGTCTTGTTTCTGGTGAACATCCGTTCTCCGCGCAGGGTGAGGTGCTGCAGCTGGTACTGCAGGACCTCTGTGTCTGCCGACTCCTTGATACTCATTTTGTCTAGATTGAGGTAGTCCAGAGACTTGGACTGGGCTCTCTTCCCTTTAAGCAGGCAGAGGGGTAAAGGCCCGTGCAGGCCCCTTCCAGGCTCCCCGTGGGCCAGGGACCTGAGGAAGGTGTCACTTGAGCTGGGCATACGCCTCCGTCTCCGCCCGTTGGCAGCAGGAATGTCGTAGGGCTGGTAGTAACGGCTTTTGGCTTTGAAGATTCGTGACGCCCGGTGGATGCCCAAGTCCAACGGTTTGGGGACAGTGCTTGGGACGGAGCTGGGCAACGCCTCCGATACAGGGCTCTTCTCCGGAGTGCTGGCCGACCACTTCTGGGCTAATTTGAGCAGCTCTTCGCCGGTGGTGAAGCCCACCAGGTAGTTAGAGTCCATGTGGAGGATCTGGTATCCTGCAACAGTACTTTTGATGGGCGAACAAGGGGTGCTGGCACAGCGGGGTCTGTCTGCTTCCGGTTTCAACGTGGCTTTGACCTCAGCAGCAGGTAGAATGGAGATGGGAGCCCTTGACACTCCACTGATATCCATTTCCATCTTTACAGACATAGCCTGACTGAAGAAAGGCAGAGATAAAAAAAACAAAACAAACATCACTCAATCGCTGTTGTATAACAGATTGTGGTATCATTTTACCAGTGTTGCAAAAATCACATTGGTTTACTCTTTAAAGCAGTGGTTTTCAACCGTGTGGTACTGAGGTTCCAACAGTCAGTCTGCAGGCTTTCATTCCAAGCAATCATACAGCAGCTGATTTCACTGATTAGTTCCTCCTCTCTGGTTGAAGGTGTGTTGATCAGAGAAATGAGCTGCTGCAGTGTTTGGATGGAATGAAAACCTGCAGACTCTTGGAAGATGATGACTCCTTGATGCACAGTTGAGAACCACTCTTTTACAGGGTCCTACAGTATATGTTGCACTTTGACCTTTGTTTCATCTCATGAGCTTAAGTAAATTCTCCAGGCTTGTGGACTAGAGTATATCTGAAAGTGTTTTGTTCTTCAACAATTGGGGTAAAAGGACATCTAATCTCCCTAAAGGCTTTCGAATTGACTACTAAATCCATAAATAATACTAAAGCTATTGCTGAAAGCTTTGTGAACCACTTGGCACTATTGGTGCACTCCATTGGAAGTCGGAGGTCAGAAGTTCCGAGTTGGAACTACCGACCTCCGATCTAAATGCGTTCCAGTGCGTCTTCTCGGGAAAACATGGACGCAACAGCCTTTACCCATTAACGTTAACGGTAGCTATCTGACAGCTCTAGTTATGTTAGCAGGCGAGTTCATACAGCAAAGACTTCTACCAAGTAACGAAGCACAAGTCAACTGAATTACGTTACACATGGAAACTACAAACTTTTCCGTGCTGGAAGTCGTTTTTCTCAGAGTTCCGAGTACAATGGAATGCAGCTCAAACACTCGATTAAAATGGACATATGGTCGTATGATCTGGGGTGAGCCAAGCATGGGATTCAAAGCTGTTGCAAAGCAAAAATCATTTTGTGTCAATGAGATCAAGACAAAAACCCCAGAAGGCCAACCACAAACAACAAATTCCTAATGACGGGGAGATTTAGGGTTTAGCTGCCTTTTCTGCTTTCTAGGAATGAGAGAGATGATTGGCATTCCCATGGACATCGCTAGAATAACCTGCATTTGATTTGCCAAACCTTGTAAAATATAGAGCAGACCGACGGTCACCACTCGCTTTGCGAGTCCTTTGCGAGAGGAAGTAGGCTATTCAGTAAGATCCCGCACGTAATTCTGATTATTCGGAATTAGTTTACTTATAAACAGCCAACTTACTAAGAAAATTTTGGTTTTAACCAGGCTCGGGCCCATAAATGCAGCCAATGGGACGGGCCCGTGCCGGGCTCAGACAGAACGTACATGGGCTTGTTTTTTTGGGCCCAATCTAAGGTCTGATTCTGTGCGTAGACCACCGGAAAGCAACATGTCAGTGGCGTGCTTTGTTAGCACGGATGTAATAACAACAGAAGTAGTACTGTTTACATTCTCTGAAACACATGTTCTAGATTATTATTCGCTACGATTTCTGGTAATCTTTATAATTTGGGGATAAGATGTGATACAAATTTACATGTTTGCGAACCTCCTTAATCTTTCTTCAATCTGCTCTCGCACTAGTATAAAAATCACACTCGCAGAAAAAAGGAGGTTAACGCACACATCTATAAATGTTATTATATTTAACTCTGATGAGACCTAATAGGCTACTATAGTGCGCTGAAAAGATTAAGACTCAAAATAAAATGGCACCCAAATTCCCTCTTTGCTATTACCCTCCTCTTTGCCACATTGCTACATCACACTCACTACAGCTGACTCATAAAAGTCTGTATATGCATGGTGTACAGCGTGGAGGTATGCACATTCTCATGGCATTCTCCTATCAAGTATCTCTCTCTCTCTGTCACAGATAGATAGCGGTCAAACAACATTAATTTTGTACATAAAAAAATGTTGATGTTTTTTTTAAACTTAGGAGTATAAAGCAACCTTAAAAGACTTTAATGCCTGAACAAAGAGCAGATACTGAGCTGGAGCGTTTCCTGCAGCGCACTCTGACTAAAGACACCCCCCCTAGCTCTTCATGGAGAGGGAGAAGGCACATGTAGAGGTGTAACATCACATCAGGGTGAGTAAAGCAACATTATTAGCAAACTCCATAATGTCAGTTTAACATTTCTGAGTCCAAAACCTTGATAGATGTTAGCAAGAGAAAATAGCCTCGAATTATTCAAATTGCCAGGATTTTACACTGCTCTTTTCATTAAGGCTAGTATCTGGCTTACATCAAGCGCAACAATGCTACACCGGAGCTTGCCTAACATTAAAGGATAAGTTCGCCGATTTTTACATACAAAGAAGAGATACAACGCATTGTATCTCGCGCTTCAGCCTCGGGATCGGTGCTCTCAGAACAGGACAACTCAGCAGGTGAAAGTCTCTGGCTATCAACCCAAAAAAGGCACTGGGGTACACAGGCTGATGGATGGACTTGATGTCCTTTAATGAGAGCTCGATACAAGTTGGCTGCCCCAAGTCAGTGCCAGCTTGACTAGCAAATTCATGCAGCAAGCCCTGACTTGGTGAAATGAGAGAGAGAGACAGACAGACAGACCACAATAAAACATCCACCCATGTGGGGTGATATGGTCACTTGTGATTGGTGGAAATTACCCGTGCTCTAGTCATGAGCCTGTCAAAACGCCTTTAGCGTGTTAAAGCAACACATACCAACTAGGGATGCACATTTTCAAAAACAGTCTTGATCAATTTGCACTGCTAGTTAAACACGTGCGCCACTACACACACTTCGAATCGAAGCATTATCCAGACAAACAACATAAGTCACACTGACAAGCATATTGAAGCTGAATGGAGGCTATAATCATAAAGAACAAAATAAGAATATTATGTAGGCTGAGGCTACAGTATTAGTAGGCGATGCAGTTATGGCTCGTAAAATCCTGCCGCATTTTCATTTGGGATTCTCATATTCCACTATTAATCCGACTGAAATAACGTTTCCAAACTCCAAATGAAATTTAAAAAAAACTATTGTTGACCAAATCGTCTGGGGTTAACTGTTTTAGTGCTGTTGCCTGAACATTTCATTTATACAGATCAGCATGATCGGAGAAGACGCTCTGATGGGACAGAGGTCCCACAGAAGACGCTCTGACGGGACAGAGGTCCCGGGGTGCAGAGGCACCGCTGCGTTAGTGCTGTCAGACCAGGAATCCTACCTGGTTGGCTTTCCACCAGTCCAGTGGATTCGTATCAAGTGGTGGAGGCATTTCTTGCAAGTAGCTCTTCACTTTGGTTTAATGGTCATTTGCGCAGTTGGACTAACCGGCTGCGATGACGCAATTCAAACAGCCGCTAACGGTTAAGGTTAATCGACGTGATACATAACAAACAATAAATCGATCATTGATTTTTGATGGACATTCCTAATACCAACCCACGATCAGGAAATATCAGCAGGGCTAGAATAGAATATTGCTTACAGACTGATTTTGACTGGACATTCAAGCGTCTGGTCGACCCTTCTGACCACACCCATACAATGCATCTGAAAACTGGACAGTCCGGTCTAAAACCGGGCATCTGGCATCCCTACTTCCATGGCTGAAAATACATGCACATTAGTGTCTTTCCTTGGCCCCGCCTGGCCCACATGAGCAAGCCTAATCGTGAGCCTGTTCATGGCTAGTTCATGGCTAACTAGTTTGCTCTTCTGGGACATCATCGTTTGAGTAATGGCCCAACTGATCCAGGCTAAGTGACCCTATAATTTATACAAGAACAATGGAACATGGTAACTGTGCCTGCTGCAACAATACAACAAATACGAAATCGTTCAATCATCCTCACACTGGGAGGAAAATTCCTATTTGGGAATTTATAAACTGTAAGTCTACTCATGTGGTTTACATGTTATTATGTCCCTGTGGTCTAGCATACGTTGGACAAACCAAACGGCCCCTTAAACAACGAATATCGGAGCACAAAACTGCAATCCGTACAGGCAATATGGATTATGCAATTGCAAAACATTATGCTGAAGCAAATCATGGTTCACCCTCTTCATTAAAATTCGGTGGGATTGAGAAAGTCATGATGCCCACAAGAGGAGGTGATGTTCTGAAGAGACTGGCCCAGAGAGAAATGTTCTGCATATACACACTCAATACTATGACACCAAATGGACTTAATGATGACTACAGCTTAAAATGCTTTTTAAGTTAAGACTGTTTAATCTATGTCCCTTTGTTGCCATCTAGTGTATGGTCTTAATAGTGATGGCCAGAAACAGTGTTTTGTGAAGCTTCACATTGTGATTGGTCCTTGTATCTAGAACCATAGGATAAGAAAAGCGATTGGTTCCTAAATAATTGGGTCCAACTCCCAGCTGTGTATTAACTCTGCCCTTATATTACCAAATTGAACCTGTATAGCTCAAACGCTCTGAAGAAGGCTCTGTGTCAAAAGCGTTTTTCTATTGTGATGTGAGCCAAATAAACAAGTAAAATGTTAGTATTTTGTCCTCCTTGACTTGGAAATTTGAGATGTGCTACCTTTTTTTTATAGTTTTTGGAACATACCCTGAAGAAGGCATACTGCCGAAACATGTCGGTGGTGTAAAATAAATATTTTCATATGGAGAGAAGTGTGCAACCTTCATGTAATTACTTATTCCGTTTACAGGCTGACCACAGCTCACAGGGACGGGAGGGAGGGATGGGGGGGTTCTGCCAGAGATTTATGTAGGAGGAGAGAAATTCAACCAGTCGCCAATATGGTTGAGAGATTACTAAATGCCCCTTTAATTTTTTTCTGTCGCCTACAACTGTTGTTGATTCCTGCTTGTCATTTAAAGTCCAATTTGAGATCTTTCACCATGAGTTTGGCTGTTGTTGTGATGCTGCTGTGTCATTTTCAGCTGCTTCAGGATATTTGAAGTTGTATTATTTGCAGTGGAAGGACCTTTTGTGCCCACACACAATTTACAGTCGATAACAATGTTCCTGTTAACATTTGGCTTGATAAAAATCACAGGAATACTTCCACCCAGCTTGCCTGCCATTTTGCATCTAGGCTAGCTCATATCATCCTATGCTTGGGTAGCATCAGCTAAACGCTTAAAATGTAGACCTAAATCAAAAGATATAATTCATCTTCATTTTGATATTGAAGGGATAACAAAACAAATTTTCTTTTTGATTGGCAACTGCAGTATTAGTACCGATATTACAATAGTGATTACAATACTCAATACTGAATAAAGTAGACTAATATTAATGTAATGCATTATTAATGTGTTACCACCCAATATGGGTGGGAGAGTATAAGCCTACATGACAAAAAAAAAAAACATGAAATTTGTGCACAATATTTTTTTTCATTATTCTACCTCAGTGAAGTGCAGCTTAAAGGAATAGTTCACCCAAAAATGAACATTCTGTCCTCATCTCCTCACCCTCATGCCAGTTGAAACACAGGTGAAGTTTGTTCATATAACACACAGGGAGGCTGCCAGCACAACTCCATAGCAGCCTTCTCCAAAACAACTGAAGTCAGTGGGGACCAGTTCTTCAGAGTTCCAAAAAGACCTACAGTATATTTACACCATCATTTAGTGCAAATCTTAACTACAGCTGATTGATTTGCAACAAATAATGGTGTATAGGTCTTTCTATTCACAGTGTGATTGTTTGGCTGTTTTTGTTTTGAAACTCTTAAGGACAGAGGCCTGTACTACAAAGCAGGATTTGGGGTTAGTGAGGTAACTTCAGGTTTAACCCTGGGTTTTTAGGGTTACGACGGTGGTTCACTTTTAACCGGGGTAGATCACCATGGCAACCTGCTCCGGAGCAGGTTAAGTTCAGGGTATCGGATCAAAAACGTATGAAAGGCCCGCCTTCTGACCAATCAGCTCTCTGGAAACAGGGAGTCACCATTCCTACTGGATCCCGATATGGACAAATATACAAATGGAAATCACAATAAAAAACTGAAAACTGTTAGGCTATTTTTGAATTAACAGACAGTAAGAAGTGCTGTTGGCAGGGCGACGTGTTTACAGACCAGTAGAATCACGCTGTTTTCCATGATAACTTATTATATCGGAGATATAGCAGGTAGGCTATATATATATATAGGGTTACATATGACCATATTATTAATGGAAGTTACCGTTGCATATATTAATTGTGCTGACTTTATTTAATTGGATTCCTGACAGTGTTTGGTTCAATGTAAGCTATTTCATATTCCATTACCGCAGCCCCGAAGAACATGAGGCCGACTTTATGAATAGAAAATCTTTTTACAGCCTCAGTGTGTCCACAAACTATTTTATCAATGAAAAATATTCCCACTGTGTCCTGATGACAGACAGTTCCTCCAGTCATCCTCTCTAGCCTTGGAAGCAGAAACAACTTTTACTTTTCGCGGTTATGTTTTGTAATGCTGACAGTTATTCATTATAAGAATTTGTTCTTCTTGAGAGAAGAACCCAATGTTAGTTGCTATCCATTTCTTTCCGATTTAAAATGTCAGCAGGAAATATTAGGGCTTATATCATCCTATAATTAGGTCTATTCTCTATGGCTTTTATTGTTTGATTAGCCTATTTTATTATTTTCGCCTATTTTTTTACTATTATTTTATAGTTTTGCGCTTATGGGCCTATTCTATGTCCTTTTCCCCGCTGAATCATATTACTTCAATAGTTTCATCTTATCTTATCCGAATTGTCTGATCTAGATCTGTCCATGTTGCATGTGATTGGGTATTTGTTACAAACCCCGCCTCTTTCATGTGAACATGCTCATAGCTGGATAGGTAAATCCTGGGTTGACAGAGCCAGCTGATAACCAGCTACGTGAGACCGGTTATCCAGGATTGCCAATGTTAGGTTTAGTGAAGCCGGCTAACTCAAAGATACCCTGACTTTGTTGAACTTGCTTCGTAGTATAGGCCCCAGTTCCCCATTGACTTCAGTTGTTTTGGAGAAGGCTGCTACCAAGTTGTGCTGGCAGCCTCCCTGTGTGTTATATGGACTAACAGATTTCACCTGTGTTTCATTTGGCATGAGGGGGAGTCGATGATGACAGAGTTTTTTTTCAATTTTTGGGTGAACTATTCCTTCCGGGACGAAATGCTGATCTCACGATACGATTCTATACGCGAGATGAGGTTCGCGATTCAATACAACCAAGATACCATGTAACCAATAAGAGAAGAGCTTGTGAAATAGTGATGGTCAAGCCGTCTAATTTGTGATTACTACAGCAGAATAAAATGGAGCTAATATCACCACTCATTTTCCTGCCCCAAAATACTTGCCTTTTTATATTGCGATATTGAATTTCGATGTATCGTCCCATCCCTATTAATTATCAGTTAAGCTTATATTAGGCACATTGGTAGGTATTGGTATTGCTGTCCCATACATAAATATTGTATAAATAACTAATGTCACCTCATAAGCTAACAACCAATCAACACATTTCTAAAATATGCATTGTATAGTTTAGTGATTCTCAACCTTTTTCATATCAAGGACCCCTAATTTAGTCCACATTAGGGCCACGGACCCCCTATTGATGAGACTTTGTCTCTCAAACCCAAATCTGAGAATATTTTTATTGTTAGATATGATTTTGTCCAGAATTCCATGACTATCTGTATTGTAGGTAGCGAGATAACAATGAAACTATGATCAAAATAGTCATTCTTCTACACATTGAGAACCACTGCTATAGGTAATCCCCTCCCGTCTCCCCTCCCTCCCAACACACACACACACACACACACACCCATAGTATATATATTTGGGGTGGGGGGCATGTTTTGGTGGTGGAGGGTTCTACTTAAACTATAACAAATACTACAACTATAATGAATAATACATATACATATTCCCTCCCTCATGCCCGGGTGTCCCTTCTTTGATAGATAGGAAGGTGGTACACTGTGGCCCCACCCTCCTAAACATTTAACTAGCAATTGTCCAAATAGATAGCGGAAGAGATGGATAGACTGCACTGGCTGGAAAAAAAAGTGTGGCCTATTTTTTTTTTTATTGAATTCCGGCTAATGAGCAAGCAGATTTGGGTTTATAGCCTACACATGGCGTGGTATTGATGGCATTGACAAGAAGCCCACTCTGTCTCAAAGCACATCCAGAAACAAGCGCACCCCATTCAGTCAAAGCCCTTCATCAAAGCTCCGGTCAAATTTACTCCATCATAAATCATAAATGGCGCAGAAAATTGATCATATCCACAAATAACGTACAATCACAGACTCCCTGACTAAAACAGAGAGCAATGCCCGTAGAAAATCCTCCCATTCAATATCACGAGGGATGCGCCATTCAGTCATTGCCATCACAGAAATAGGCTACTCCACAATAAGACACGTAACATAATAGCCAACACGAGATATAATATGCGTACGTGTTTGAAGTTGTATGAAAAAAAAAAATGTAAATATTTTTTTAATAATATGTAAATATGTTAGGCTGTGTAAAAGACGGCTGTCGTAAAAAACAAAAACAAAAAGAGGAAAAAAAAAAAAAAAAAAGAAGAAAAAAAAAACATGACAGGCCGGTTTCATCCTGTTTTTCCGTGCTGGTTGGGAAGCCCAGCACCACTGCATGGAAACGACAACAATTAACGTCTTAGGACCATATATTGTCTTTAATAGTCTATGTTACCAACACGAAACATATGAAGCATTTTGTAATTTAAAACACTGATTCCTATCATCCTTATTAGATAGAGGCCATAGGACGCATTTGACCATTCTCCATGATGGTGGCAAATTTACGGTTGGTGTCCCTGTACCGTTTAATCCTCGGTGAAATATCTCATGGTTAATAATCTCACGGTTGGCGAGGAACTATACAACGGTGACTGCATAAATACACCGACGAATAACAAACCTGTTCGACTGCAGAGAATCAGATGTTCACTCCTCTCCTCGTCTGTCCGACCGCTGTCAAACCTGCAGGAATAAAAAAATGAAACCTCCGGTCCACGTTTTTCAAAATAAAAGCCCTCGCGACTCCTATCTTCAGAACATCAACCTTTCAGGAACCAAGAAAAAACAGCCTTCTTTTTAGCTTGACTGCCATGCATTTTTTTTTTTAATTATCCAGTTCATAAGGCCAGAGGTCGTGGGATTCTTTGAAGCTGAAAAATGAAAATCACCAAAATTGGAGTTGGGAAGTTTTCACATGGCAGCAGCAATATTGCCAGGTTAAGGAATAATACAAAGACCCAAAGGTAAAATGAAGTGAAAATTTAAAGGGAGCATATCAATTAACAATGTCCTGTTACAGCCATAAGTGCAAGATATAGGCATAGGCTACTTATAGTAAAGAATTGCCAAAAACTCACAATGAGTAAGGTCTCATTATGCAGATAGGCCTAGTATTTAACTCAAAATCCACTGGGTAATTTAACTATTGTTTTAGAAAACACTGTATTTAGTCAAAGGGGTCAATTATGTGGTGTCCACAAGGTGGCAATAGGCTATGGTCGTGTTGTGTGTCTGTTAGTAGCTGTTTTAGTTGTTATGATACAGAAAACTAGAGAAATAATTTTAAATCTCGTAATATTTCTAATCTTTCATAAGGGGTAATGCTAATGCAATGCAGAGGGACTGAAGAGTCTCAAGTCAACTTTTTGCAATACTTGACTGTGCTTGGAAAACAGGTTCAAAACATTAGACCAAGGCCCATAGTTATCAAGTGTGTCAGAAGAAAAGTAGTCCCGATTGGCCAAAAATTCAAAAGCAAATTTGGTCCTACTTTTATGCATAGGAGTAAGAGCAAGTTATCAGCATTACTATGACTATGTCACTGTCCATTTAAGAGTCCTAACCTTAGTTACCTGAGTTACCAGAAGATGGCTGCACGCACATTTAGGGGGAGGAGGACAGTTCTGCAAACACTAGATAATGTCAATTTAATCAAAAGATACCAGTTAGACAGGAATGGTATTTGTTATGTGACGAAGGCCACCTCACCAGCTATGGAAAGATCTTTATGCTCTCTCAGCAGAGACGAAAGTAATCGCCACTTTACGCTTCTTGGCCAGAGGAAAAATGCAGCAGTGTAAGAGCAATGATTTGGGTCTACTACCCAAATCTGCTATCAGAAGAACAATCCGTCAAACCCTTTGTGCACTGATGGCACCTCATATCGTACAAAGGTTTATTGACAACAAATTTTTCAAAAACAACTTGTTGGGTGTCATTGACTGCACCCATATCAAAAATCATCACTCACACAATCATCATCATTTTTGATTATGTGATTGTTGATGTTGGACCTGGATCTACCCATGACTTTCTGTTTGGCTATTATAGGCTATGTAGTGTACTTTTAATACAAAAAACTATAGTGTTATTTTAATACAAATAATATACCTCCAATATTTTTTTTTGGTTCACTTGAAGGGCTCACAAGATCACAAGGAGCGTTTTTAGCTCACCCTCGTGTAGCAGGATATAATGTGATTCCACTTGCCATTACTGTTATGGCCACAAATGTCACTCTGAATCCACTGGGACCCTCTGTCTGACCCCTTAATGTGACAAGCCCCCCCCTCTTAGACCCCTGCAGACTTGGGGAGTAAAACCCTTACAATCTTCCCCAGTCTGCTGTTTCATCTCCCTGTGGTAGGTTGACATTTTTGCAAGCACTCCTACATTTTTTTTTTTCTTAAATATTCTTATTTTTATGTATAACTTTATTTTAGTTGTGAAAACTACTTACCAAGCTGTTGTTCATCACTTTGTTGACTGTTGTGGTAATCCAACATGTTTTGTGACTGTTATTACGATGTAATTAACTTCGGCTAGCTTGGTGTCTCGTAGCTAACTGTAGCCATGTTAGCCATCTCTTTAGCTAGCTGATGGCTTCACTTCACTTCACTTCAGTGGTGTTTCACTGTAACTTTTTTTTATTTGCACTTTGTTCTTTTGTCTTTTCCTCTGTTTTTGTTGTTAATGGAAAGCACATTGAACTTCACTGACTGGATGAAATGCGCTAAATAATATTTGGGGGGAAAAATATGATGTCTTATTTTGGAAATGTGCCCTATTCTCCCGTGAGAGACATTTGACAACTACGGAGCCCCTAAGGGGACATGGGCACGTGCCCATGGGAAACTTTCTCGTGCCCACGGGAAACTTTCTTGTGCCCACGGGATAGTTTCTGGTGCGCACCAGATAGTTTTCTGTGCGCACCAAAAACTTAAAGATTTTTTTTTTTTGCCCATGTCCCCTTAGAGCAGTGGTTCTCAAAGTGGGGTCCGGGGACCTCCAGAGGTCCGTGGCACTCTGCCAGGGGGTCCGTGAAAAGAAGTGTACAGAAGAGGACATGTCTTCTGATATCAAGTCACAACTCCTGGAAAGATTGAGAGTGTCTGAATTTGTGGTTCAATTGGATGAGTCCAATTGCAATGCAGGCATGTGTTCAGTTTGTTATGGTTAGGGTTAGGGTTGTTATGATTAGACTTTTATCAATCATTACGTATGAACTAAGAGTGAAACACTTTATCTTGATATGTATGTGTGTGTGTGTGTGTGTTCTGAAACGCACTTCAAATTAGCACTTTTCTCTTGATTTCCCTTTGATATTTTGTTTAGGTACAGTGTTACTTGCAGCTAATTGATTGATTGTTTTATGGGTATTCTGTGTTGAGATGGTGCAAATATTTTTAAAACATATCTAATATCTTTCTAATACATTTCTCTTGTGTTGTTCTTTCACATACCTAAGTAAAAAAATAGGCTACGTCAGATTATTCCAAGGGACATACATGTCAAGTCAAGTCAATTTTTATTTATATAGCCCAAAATCACAAATCAGAATGTGGGGGTCCCCGGTATATTCTCTATCTTGTAAGGGGTCCTTGGCTGAAAAACAATTGAGAACCTCTGCCTTAGAGGCTCTGTAGACAACTACCTCTTAGGTCCTACTCTAAGCAGTGAGAAAATTTGGTCACATTGCTAAATGACAAAACATAATGTAATGTAATGTGGACGCTTTTGTCCAAAGCGACTTACAATGAGTGCATTTTTGTCAACAGTATTCAAAGCAATTGTGTATCACACTCTTCATCAGCTAAGCCTTTAATAGGAATATGTAGCAATTGTACAATCAAAGTTTTTTTTTTTTTTTTTAAACCTTTGAATCACTTAGTTTCCTGGTAAATGGTAAGGCTCCCTTGCTACTGTATGTGTCTTAGTCTACAGACCCCCTAAACTGAACCATGATTTCACCCAGGAATTCTCCGACCTTCTGTCTCTCATCATGCCTAAACCCGATAGAATTTTAATACTAGGTGATTTTAACTTGGTGAACTTAACTTGGTGTGCTGGGAGGCATGGGGATTTCATGCTGGGGTGTGCGCTGCTGTCTTGGGGAAGCAAGGCGGGCTGGATCTGGCCAATTATTCATTTATTCATTTACTTATATCATTATTATTGGCATCACCAACTAAGCAAATTAAGTTAAGCTAATTTTGTCCCCCAGTGTTGAGATAAGAATGATGTCTGTAAAGCCATGTTTAAATTGATTAAAGGTGGTAGTAATTGATTAATGGGAATATAACTTATGACCTATCACTTGTCCCTTTGTTTTATTTCCTCACTCTGAACCATACAGTGGAAGTTGGTGGAGTGGTTAAGCACAGGTCTGTGGATCACAAGATTGTGAGTTCGGGACCCTGATATACATTTTGAAGTTTCATGAAAAGTAAATCAGCACTAAAACACATAGTGCATAAAACTCAAAGCAGGTGTTTAGCATCGTGTCAATGGCAAAATACCTGTTGTGACATCACTGATTGGGGTGTGGCCAGAAGTTTCAACCCATAGAGTCGAGACATCCGGTTCCGTAAGCGCTTTTGACGCAGATTCTCCAGCCACCAGACTCATAGGGATTTTAACTTTAGCGATAGCAGCCATATTACACAACAGAGAATCCCTTGAGTCTCCGAGATCAGAAAAAACGAAACTCAAGGTTGCCGTAATGATCCTCGGTTACAAATGTTTCAACCTCGTTAATGCCAAATCTTTTTTTTTCTTTTTTCTGTTGCTTCCGTGTTTAAAACGACACCAAACAAAACAATATCCATGATCCATAGAGGCCGTTACTATGGTGATAGCACAACAAACTCACAAAGCCAATTTGGTAGGTGTGTCAAGCACGTAGACATAGAATTGGATAACTTATTCATGTTTTTTTGCCAGATGTAAACCTTATAACGTCATGTTGCTATAGAGATGACAGCTGTGTAGTTTTGATAGCTTTGATAAGTTGTTGATTAAATTTACCTAATGAGTTGGCTATCCTAAAACAAACCTGCTGTTCAAAGATTAACCATAATATCCCTGAGTCATGGTGGACAAAAGGTGGAAAAACTCCACTGTTTCAACATGTTTGTTGAAATTGGCTTACATTCAAAGCAAATGGTACATTGTATGATGTAGCTACACCAATGTATATTGAACTTCTTCTGGGTTAGACCTATATAAGGAACACTAAAGGGGAAGCAATTGGTATTGATAAACAACCCTATCAATCCCCCACAAATATATTATGGTCATTTTGTGCTAAAGGGCAGTAAAAATTGTTCCTATTTCCCCTTTAAAGGATCATATGCAATTAGCTGTCTCTTTGACTTTGACTGACCTTTTAATTAAAACCTGTTAGTGAGTTTTATTATATGGCCTCTAGATTAATACATTTTAAAAATGAATTATCATTAACTCAGTAGCTGATGTAACCACAGGTTATTTTTGGAACAATTTCACATGATTGATTTTCAGCTATAGTCTCCCATCGCCCACCACCTTCATTTCCAGAAACAGGGAAAGTAGTCCCTGCTCGTTCAAAGCGCTAACTCATTTTATTTCCATTTTGCAGTCTACACAAAACTGCAAATGTATTCCTTTAAAATACATTTCCTTTTTCCTTACAGAACCTCTAACCAATGATGTCAGCATAGCGATCTGCTGTGCCAAGTGTGTGGTTCAGGACCTCAGTGGCATTGGGGCATGGTAAGGCCTCACAAGCTTTAATTACTGTTATGCTTTTGTTATGTACCTTGACATATTCTTAAATAAGCATTAGTAATGTATTATTGTTGATTGAAGGGTGGCTTGGCACTGTCACTGTCAGTATCATGACCTGAGCTCCTATGTGGCAGCATGCAGGGTTTAAGACTTGTCACCATCATGAAACAACACACTGTGGTTGCCATAATACAATTCCTGGCATCTTGACCTGGAGTGTATTGAAACTTTTCTATCCTTTCTTTGCTTGCCTAATAGAATTATAATCACACGTAGTTACTGAGGCTATACGATTCTTTCGAATTTAAGTTTACTCATTTTCAGATTGTCATTCAATGAATGACAGTGTAGCAGTTATGAGCAATTAATAGTAATGAGGTAATTTGATTCATACTTTCAAGCAGCAGTTTTTATTATTTGGCCAACAGAATCAGGCACTACATTCTGCTTTAAAGTAAGTAAAAGCAGTACCAATAGCAGTACATACTATACTGTATATATACTGTATATTGTATATCAAAAAGCATAAAACAAATTGAGAGCAAACATTTACATTCTAAGAATTACTTCATGGAATAGCAGAAAAAGCACACTGAGAGAATCTAATATACAAGTAGTACAAAGGCATAAAATGGCAGTGTTTCATGTCAAATCTTGACGTTTCTCCAAACACTTTGGAGGAAATTTCCAACACAGTGTATATTATATAATGGCCCTTTTGAACATTCTAAAAGACCAACATTACTACAAATAAAAACACACACGAGCATTAGTAGGAAGGAATGACAGTGTTGATTATCTGAGTGAATAAACCAGTGTATTCAGTGCTAAAAACATACCTATCAACATCTTCAGTTTTTAGCTCTGGGCCTGTGGTTATCAAGCATCTCAGGATTACTTCAAGGAATTGCGCTAAAAGTTTGGTTATAACTAAAAACATTAGCTCAGAGTAGGACATGGGAGTTAGAATCAAGCCTCTTACATGCACTCTGAGAGGAGTAGGACCATTCTAATATGAATGAATGATGTCACCATCTCATGACTTTCCGAGCCATATATTGAAAGTGTGATGACGTTTGGTTGACGTTGTTTTCTTGTAGGCTAGAAGAAGAACACACATTCAACATTTCCAAAAACAAGACCGATACATTTAAAAACAAGAGGAACTAAACCCCAAACCAAAATCTTTGGTGAAGCCTGACAACCTAATGGTGTAAAGTAGGGTACTGAACTGGCCTTCTGCTATTGGCTGATCTTTGGTGCCAGGTGATGTCACCACCTGTTGTACTCTATAGAAGGTGACATCACCTGG
Source organism: Centroberyx affinis (assembly GCF_046629955.1). Lineage (NCBI taxonomy): Eukaryota > Metazoa > Chordata > Actinopteri > Beryciformes > Berycidae > Centroberyx > Centroberyx affinis. The sequence continues at coordinate 157,137 of NW_027279026.1, read as the reverse complement.
CACCAAAGATCAACCAATAGCAGAAGGCCAGTTCAGTACCCATATCATAGGCATTACACAATTCTATCACAGCTATGATAGAATTGAACATGCGCCGCGGGACTGTACAGGATCTGTGCTTGTTAGTCCTAGTCAAACCTTCAGTGTGATTCCTTGGAGTGATTCTGAGACACTTGATAAATATAAAAACATAAAAAAAGATTAACTACAGTGTCTTCTGGTAATTGAGATTGCAAGCTCAGTACTTTGATGTATATCACTGCTATTACTGTATTTTTTATTTTAAAAAATGATTCTTGGTTGATCCAAGAGCTTTTACACACACACACTACACATTCGATTTTGACTATCAGGAATCTCTCAGAAGGAAGAAGTGCATGCGTGTGGACCATCATTTAACATTGTTAAGAGTTGACACAAAGACAAACCTATTACATCCAGATAGGACTACTTATGACATAAAACATAAATTCGAGGTGCAAGTGTGAACAAAAATCACGCCCCAAGCAGAAACTTGACACTTCACTTCGCAATAGTGCCTGCCTTCACTGGATAACTATCATAGAAACATCAAATGCAAACAACATGCAATTCTACTTCTTTCACAAAGATGGCGACATGGACCAAATTCCAAGCAAAGACAGCACATGCTAGTGTCAAGGGCAGCATGCATTTTGGCTCACATTCTTGTCTCTTCCGGTGGCCGGTTCATGTAGTCCTGAATGGCCTGATGCAAAGGCAGCCACTTGTTTATTGATGCTTTGATAGCTATGTTCCATCTGTAAACAACATCAGGAGAATCATTAACATGCCCAAATTTGAATTTCTAAATCTATTGCTCTATTCGTTCCTCCATTCAATAGTGTTGGGTGAGCTCAACAAGTGTCGGCTCCTTACCGTTTATTTTCATTAGGATTTTCAGCACAGAGATAGAATGTTTTGAACTCATCAGATGGAGGTTTCAACTCAATAGTGGATTTCTTGGATCCCAAGGGCTGCTCTCTCACTGTGTACCCATGAAGGTAAATCCCACCTGTGGACAGAGATGATTGTGCACTGATCAGTAACTCTAGTATTACATTTTTGTATGGAGGCTTTGTCATCATGTCACCGATCTCCAACAACCGCACCATCATGGAGGTTCAGTGGAGAATTGGCTGGGTGCAAATACTGGTTAAATGTATAAAAACTGGGCAGGAAAGAGAGAGATACCTGAAAAAGATTGTTGTGGTCTGAGTGTACATCCATTAATTAATGTTATAAGTAAAAATAGATAGTCTGATGAGGTAGGTTTGTTTCCAAATTTAGGTTACTATCAGTAGTTTGATAAATTGATAGTGTAACATGTTCAAGATAGTTTGATCAATCTTTATCTAACTAAAGACAAAGGTTACTAATTAAAGGAATAGTTCACCCAAAAATGAAAATTCTGTCATCATCTACTCCCCCTCATGCCAAATGAAACACAGGTGAAATTTGTTCATATAACACACAGGGAGGTTGCCAGCACAACTTGGTAGCAGCCTTCTCCAAAACAACTGAAGTCAATGGGGACCTGTTCTTTAGAGCTCCAAAACAAAAACAGCCAAACAATCACACTGTGAATAGAAAGACCTATACACCATTATTTGTTGCAAATCAATCAGCTGTAGTTCAGATTTGCACTAAATGATGGTGTAAATATACTGTAGGTCTTTTTGGAACTCTGAAGAACTGGTCCCCACTGACTTCAGTTGTTTTGGAGAAGGCTGCTATGGAGTTGTGCTGGCAACCTCCCTGTGTGTTATATGGACAAACTTCACCTGTGTTTCAACTGGCATGAGGGTGAGGAGATTTTTGGGTGAACCATGCCTTTAATGTGGGGCATCAATACAGTTATAATATTCTTTCTTTCAACATAGATGGGACTATCACCTATGAGCCATCACTTTTTTTTTAATTTCCCCACTCTGGATGGAACACCTAAGTGTAAGTTGGAAGAGTGGTTAAGCACAGCTCTTTGGAGCACAGGATTGTGATTTCAAGTGCCTGACGTACTGTGATCATTTTGAAGTTTGAAGTTTCATGATAAGTAACCCAGCGCTAAATCACATCATTGATTGGGGTGTGGCCAAGGGCAAGGCCAAGGAATTTGGCTTAGTGGGTAAAACATCAGCTCCGTATGTGGAATATTGTGGGTTTAAATGGCTTGTCTTTTCTGAAGTCGTAATTTCGTAATTTCCAGAAACAGAAAGTTTGGCCATTGTGAATAACTTGAACAATGTACCATGAACAATATGACTGCAATTAAATGATAAACTTGACAAAAGTCACAGGCAAACACAAAATTGACAATAGCTAATTGACTGTCTGTCCAATATTCACAAAACCTGTGTGTCTGTCTGCCTACCATGTCTACCTTCCATGTTTTGTTTGTCTGTCTTTTCAAAGTGTGCTTGGACCCTGCAATTGCCGCTTGCATCTATATTATTATTAATACTTCACTGGTCATACTACTACTACTTTTTAAATCATTATCCACTCTTGAATGTATTAATTACCTACAGGTTATTAACAAATATATTGCTTTTTCAGTCATGTAGGGAAGTGTGGGGGATCAGGAAGTGGGTGGGGTTTACACTGCCCATAAAACAATAAACAGATTATAAAAATAAAAAAACTAAATTACCTAAAAGTTAACCTGCAACTACTAGCCACTACGAATGGTTTTAGATACATTAGCTAGTGTGCAAATCATGTATGTTTACAACAAGACAGTGATGGTTAGCTGATCAGATACTAGTTAACTGGCTGATATTAAACACAAAATCAATCAATGTATCAGTGGCTAAATGATCAGTTCCCAGTCAAAATCAATGCAGAAATTAACCATGTCTATTCAGTTCTGTTGAGAAGGCCAAATTTTATGGTTTAAATCACAATCAGCTGTTCACAGCCACTGTTACTCAAGAGCTGAGGACCTCTAATATGGCCATCAGAGGGTGCATTAGGTCACTTGAAAGCCTGCCATTATTACCACGTTGCCTATCAATTGCTAAAATATGAACCCATACCCAGTGCATGAGTTGAACGGATGCCACTGTAGAAGTAGAGGCAGCCATCTTTCAGAATGCAGTAGTGCTGCACCCACGTGTCCTTGTTTTTGTCAATCTGATGAAGCAATCCCAGACACTCAGGATTCTTCAGAGCCAGCGGGGGCAGGTTAGAGTTGTGTCTAGTCACGTCCACCCACACGTGATTCTAAGACATGAGAGTTAATTGAAGAGATTAGTGTTACAGCCTGAGTGCTAAATATAGAGGTGGTAAGCTAGCATGGACAACAACATGGCACATGCAAATCCACCAGTGTGCTCTCCGTATGGCCACTATTATGCAGTCAAAATATACTTATGACAAATATATTACAATTACAACATTGATACTTTTATGCAGGATGTTGGCATACAGGTTGTTTACCCACAACTGCATTACAACTCTACCTAATGAGTCAACTTGATAACTTGTGTCTAAAAATGATTTTACCTGTGTAATAGGATGAATGGCTTTCTCCATAGCCTCCAGCCACCTGAAATTGCAAACACAGCTTAAGGGTTTCATTGTCATTATAGCACAGCTTAGTAAACTATGGCAGCAGCAGTTCAAAGACTGCTTACGAGAGAGGCTCTGAAGCAATGAAATTAAATCTCAATTTTGCTTAAATACACAGATGAACTTTAAAAGAAAACCAGGATAATAAAAGACGATATACAGACAAATAAACATGAGTAAATTAGTAAGCGTGATTAAAAGAAAAATCAATAACACAGCTTGCAAATACTTCTCAATACTGTACCTTTTCATCTCCTGACTGGAAGTGGCACAGAAGAAATACACTCGGTTGGCAGACTGAGGGCAGCACTTGAACACAAATGGTTTTCCCAGAGTGACGTCTGGTCCAATTTCAGCCCCTTCCAGCTTCACTGCTGACAGAGCACGCCTCCTGCCTTCATCCTGTAATGAATAGAATAAAAACTGTAAAGACTCAAAAGGGGGACTTATTGGGATTTTGTTGAACCTTAGCTGACTCAATTTTGTCGCTTTCAAAGACAGAATTATTACTTGATGCTGACGATTGTTCCCTGCTCACCCGTTTGTGTCGGTAGTAGTAAAGGCAGCAGTCATGTGTGAGTACGAACCACCTCTTCCTCCAGCCTTTAATCAGTCCAGACTGGGTGCGTTTATGAAGATAACCCCGACATGCTGGTCTGGGGGTGTTAGGACCACGGGCGATGTCTGACCCAATGGTCAAGATCAGAATGTCTGGACCTACAGTATTAATGTCATTATATAAACATTCACTCGATAGCATGCATTTCACCATTATACTCAAACACTGTAAAAAAATGTTCTAAACAATTACATTTTGTCAAATGAGCACTTTTAAAAAGGGTTTGTCATTTTCATCTATGTGTCTGATATACCTGTGTTACATTTCAACACAACATACTCCGTATGTCCAACACAGTCTCATAAAATTTTGTGAAATGAGCATGAATTCTGACATGCAGATTGCATGTTGTGGACACAAATAAAAGGATTATGTAACAATAGTACAAATTGGAGTGTCGGACTGTTTGTCACTTGAAAAGGTTAGCTAACAGTTATGTTTAGGCAACAAAAACAATTTAAGACAAAGCTTTGCTGAAAATGAAAACTTCACTCACAGTTGAAAACCTTTTGAGTTGGGAATTGAACCGAGGTCATTGGAGTTGAAGGTAAATGTATCCACCTATCCACCATCCTGACCTCCACACTCTCACTTTCCACCACGCTATTTCCACTACTGGTCCACAGACCACTACCTGTTTCTTGTCATGTCTCCCTCATGTGATCCTGTGACAGCGTGGAAACGTATCTCTCTCTCACTTTTTGTGCATGGAGCATGTATTTGCATTTTAAGAGGTAGTGGCACATTTCACAAAATTTCACTGCATATTGGCATGAGACAACAGTGTAGCAGTCTAGGCCTGCATCCAGTATCCATGCCCTACCTTGCCTGGCCAGATCAGCAGCCTCAGAGTGGGGAACGCTGGTTACATCAGTTCCATTAACAGCCAGGACATAGTCTCCCACCATCAGCCCTGCCTCCTCGGCAGCACCATCTGAAACCGCAGGATTGAATGATAGTTTTTGATATGATTCTTGATATGCATTTGGAAAAGTAGAAAGATTAACTCAGACAATTCAAATAGGATTTTACATTAAGAGGGGAGATGGAAAAAGACTAACAAAAATACAAAATCTGAATACAAAAAGAGAAAAGAAAAAGAAATAATAAAATAAAATTCTATAGAATAAAATGCTAATCAAGATTTATATATAAAAATCCAACTTAAAATCCAGTCTTATCAGCCTTAACCACAAAAGTAGGGCTGCAACAGAGAAGGATGTCTCATTGAGTGCCTCAACGGTGTTGCCTAAGGCTTGGCTTTAGCTTCATCAGCCCTCCGTTCCAAAAATCCCGAATTTCTTTCTGTTTAGACTGAATCTGAGCGACTGAAAGCGAGTGGTTGCTTGAAACATGGACAACTAGGCCAAGTTCTCTGAGGTTTGCATCTCACTGCAATCTTGATTGCAGCTGTCAGGTGCAGTAGGGCAGTGATTCTCAACCTTTTTCATATCAAGGACCCCTAATTTAGTCCACAATAGAGCCACGGACCCCCATTTGACGAGATTTTGTCTCTCAGACCCAAATCTGAGAATATTTTTTATTGTTAGAAATTATTTTGTCCAGAATTCCATGACTATCTGTATTGTAGGTAGAGAGATAACAGTGAAACTATGACCAAAACAGTCATTCTTCTACATTCTCTAATTGTGTTAACTTCTTGTAAATGAAAAAATGGTGAAGTTTAAAAATTCATCAATTTGCTGGGGACCCCCTGGAACCACCTCAAGGACCCCTGGTGGTACCCAGACCCCACGTTGAGAACCACTGCAGTAGGGTCTTGGTTATACGTTGTTGGCCTATGTGGGCTTCTAATCTTCTTATTTTGCCATCGCTTGTGAATGTAGTAAGGAAGGCAAATGGGACAAAATAACTGCAATTAAATCACAATTAACACTAATAATAAGTGATGGTGTCTGGAGTTCTCCTCTCACATGACCATTCACCCAAGTGCTTGGTGTGGGGGTGTGGAGTTTAATTGTTTAGCGATAAGTTAGAAGCGATATTAAGGGTAAGTTTCACCTCTATTAAAAACATATCAATTAGGCACAAATCCAGATTTCTCCAAGTCTTTCTTATAGTGTGAGTAACTGGATGTCACCAGCACAGAAAACACAAAAAATCTGACTTTCCTTATATTTTTTAAGACCTAGATGGGGAGCTTCATCCCCGAGATGTTCAGTTTGGATTTACCAAGCGGCTTGGTTGTTGAAAGGGCCCACTGCATAATGTAGATAAGTCAGCACTGCATGATGAGCAAATTTACTCACTTGTGTCGACCTCTGTAACCACAATGGGTTTAGAAAACTGTATTCGGAAGCCCCAGGGATACTCTCCCATCCCCTTGCTGATCTTGACAGTCCTCTCACGAACTGAAAGGAAGGAAAAGCTTAATTCAGTAAAGGTAGGTATGCTTCCATACGTATCTAATGGTGCTGTCAATTTAATGCACAAACTCAGTATAGAGAATCATCTCTGTATGGTGCTTGAAACACTTGAAATTCTTCAGATTTGTTTTTGATTGAAGAGATTCCAATCCTCTTGTTGAATTACATTGCTGAATGAAGTTCACTCTTGACCGTGAGGTAGAATAATGGCGGTGTTCTTGTGAAAAATCGTGTGCAGAGAATTTGCAGCTTACTTGAGACAGCTCGAGGTCTGGTGCTGAGGCTGGGAGGACTAGCCCCTGAACTGACATCATCTCCTCGGTAAATCCATGCCGCAGAGTGGAAAGTCTCTGTATAAAAGCCTCTATCTTCAATGTCTCGCATTGTCATGTCCATAGAGCGGGTGTCCTCTGATACTACACAAAAAATAACACAGAAGAGTACAATGTACAGTGCAATACATACAAGGTATGGACAAATAATGAACACACCACGATAAGCTCCCCTCAAAGCACAATTGCATTAACATGACAAGGCCTTCTCAATAACCAGAAAGTTGGATCAGCATTTAAGCCGCATTTAAGTGATTATTTATGTCATTATTTAGATGAATGTATATGGCTATTGTCCTCTTCCAGACAAAATCAGTGTAGCTCTGGATTAATTGTCAGGTACCTGAGTCCTCTGTAATGTCACTCATTATTGAACTTCCCCCAGCAGAGCTCCACTGCTTGCTGTCCTTGAAGAGCTTTCGCCTCTTCGCCCAGTGGTCCGAGCCACTGTCTTGGTCTTGATGAATCAAAGGTTTCAGATGCTCTTTCATCTCTAAGGAAGCTGCAAAAGATTATGACACACAATCATCACAATCACTTGGAGGTCCATCTAAACTTTTATGTTTACTGGATCTGAACTTAGTTATAAGATGTGTTTTTCTGAAAAAAGGCTCAGAGATCTACAGTAGAGTAACTTACATTTGGATACAATCTGTTTTTCTGCCTTGTCAGTTTTACAGAGCTGCTCTTTTCCATGGCTTTCTGTTTCTTGATCAGTGGAGTCATTGGAAAGAAATGATACAGTGATTGCAGATCTTTCTGAATACTCCATACTCTGTCTTCCTGTTTCTAACAGAGGATCCTTTGTTTTCTCAATACTCTGTGAGAGAGCAGGGCTGGAAATGCTTGCAAAGGGCCATCTTGTTGGTTGAGACTCCTCTATAACCTCATTTGTGCTCAGTGAATCAACTTCATCCATGTCCACGACAGAGGACATGGAGGGTTCTTCCTCAGAGTTAAAGCTGTCCCTTTGGTGTTTCTCCATAGAACTACCCTCTGATGGTTTTGAGTCCACCTGCAGGGACTCAAATGCACCAGCTGTTACCGTCAAGACTGAGCTTTTGTTATGTTTGGGTAGTACAGAAACTGGACCATCTTGGTTTGCTTCTTTGACCTTGGTGTCCAGCATGTCCTGGCACTGGAATAATCTTTCTGAATTACTCTCTAGCATGTACTCCTCAGAGCCACAGCGAGATGGAGGGATGACTTGTATAACGAAGGCCCTTTGACTGAGCTCATCTGCAATAGGCCCTGGGCTGTGATATCCTAACTCACCCATCTCCTCGTCAAACCCACTCTCTGCTACTTCACTCTGCTCTACTTGATCTCCAACATCATAGCCATCCTGATTTTCCATGTCCTCGTAAACACTCTCTTCTAAGTCCATCCCATGCTGCCTGAGATCTTCAAGAGGTTGGTGTGTGTTCTTGCTCTGCTCTTGAAAATGCTGATTGATCATGAACGCATCTTCAGGGCTCTCCTCAAAGTTGGTGGGGTAGACAGGTTGTTGTTTCCCAATATGGCTGTTTGAAGTTTCTGAGCTAGGTTTATAACTATCTCTGGTTTGTGAGGAATTATAACATTCTATTCCAAAAGGAGAAAGCCGGTCATCCCCCTGGTAAAACCTTCCCAGTCTCTCAGCTTGAAGAGGAAGGGATTGCATGATGAAAGAGGAGATGGTACCTGAGGAAAAAGATTCCCTATAAGGCAAGAGATCCTCCTGCATCGAACTTGGACCGTCTGACATGCCAGGAAATGTTTGCCGTCTTTTTTTCGGTAATGAACATGCTTTGTGTTCTACAGTGGCAATGCTATTGTTTCGGATCCAGGTTTTTCTCTCGTGATTGTTGATAAAATCTTTGGTAAAGCTGGACCTGCTAATAGACAGTGAGGGTCTCATAAACATGGGCTCAAAGTTGTCAGATTCTGATAATTGATCAAAGGAAGGTGCCAGATCTGCACTTTCATCCTCATCCAGTGAACATGGGAAACCACATTCTTTATTATTATTATTATTCATTGTGTTAGGTGTGGGGTGAAAATCCCTTTGCTGTTTGTCAGTGGAACTACAGGCACCAATCCTACAGGAAGCTAGGTCCTGTGTAAGGTCCTCTAAGGTGTTATATTTAACATCTGCAAACTCATGGGGTGGGGGAATGTCCCGGAATTGATCACTACTTAAGCTTTTGCGAAAAGAATGCCTCTTCCCTCGAGGCCAGACATATGAAAGTGGTGGCGGGCTTGATGATTGACGTGCCAATGTAACGTCTGTGTTGTTATCACAGCAACAGCATTGGCAGTAGTTTGAATTGTTGCAAAATCTCGATGGAATAACAAATTTGGAATTCTTCTGAGCGTCCTTTTGTTCACTTGGGTTGCCAAAACTAAATTTGTAGTTTATGGTGTCTTGTGTTCTATTTTGATTGATCACTTTCAGATTTTGAGATGACTGCTCAGTTGGGTCGTTGTTTGGTGCCCATGTCCTCTCACATTTGCTCTTGAAACAACCTTCAGCACCATCTCCCTTTTGATTCACGAAAACAAACGTGGTCTTGATGCCAGAGGTATCAAGTTGTAGCATTCCTTGGATTTCAAGCTTCACAGATGAGCCAGTACAGTTGATTTTCACCACATTAGTGACGGATGTCGAGTTGGTGGGCTCGTCAGATAATGGCTCTTGTGACTGCTGAAATATGATCTTTGGGGATGAATCTTTTATGTCATCGATAGTAACTGTTGTTACTATCTTCACTCCTTTTTCTTTGTCCTCTGACTTTGTGGTACTAGGATTTCTTTGGTTTTGAAATAAATTCAGATGATAATCTTGTTTGAATTTTTTCTCCTTGCTTGGTATATCATTACATTTGTCCTCTTCTGATCCTGATAAAACATTTTCCTTTCGAAAAGAGTCTGTTTCACCCTTTTCAATGATGTCATCTTCATAGCTGCAACTGTTACTTTTGTTGTGCTTTTGAAAGGCAAACGGTGAGACGCTCTCTGCATGAAAAAAGAAAATCATAATAATAAATATGATAATGTTAATAATATCAAAACACTGAGATAGGGCTGCAATTAACGATTATTTTCATTGTCGATTAATCTGTCGATTATTTTCTCGATTAATCGATTAGTTGTTTGGTCTATAAAATGTCAGAAAATGGTGAAAAATGCGGATCAGTGTTTCCCAAAGCCCAAGATGACGTCCTCAAATGTCTTGTTTTGTCCACAACCCAAAGATATTCAGTTTACTGTCATAGAGTAAAGAAACCAGAAAATATTCACATTTAAGAAGCTGGAATCAGAGAATTTTGACTTATTTTTCTTAAAAAATTACTCAAATCGATTAATCGATTATCAAAATAGTTGGCGATTAATAGTTGACAACTAATCGATTAATCGTTGCAGCTCTACACTGAGATCACTTATACCCTGGGAATATTTAGGGACATATTTAGGTGATACATCTAAATGGGAATATATGCTCATAATTTCAGGTTCTAGCATTCATTTTTACATCTAAATTCTGATCAGCATTCACTTCTCTAAGATGGTGCTCAGAGTTAATGTTGGCATTAATCCAAACGTCGAACCTCTTAAACATATCCTACCATTGAGTAGCCATCATTAATCCACCATTAATCGTCAAAATATTGACAGGCTGAGTGCAGCCTTGGGCAAAAAGTGACTCAAATAACTACACGATTAACCTCAATGCACTACCCAAGGTTCCTGCCTTAAAGCCGCTCACGTTTACTGCTGCTGGAGCTCTTCCTCCTCTTGCTGTTCCTCCTCCTCCCCCTCCTGCTCATTCTCAAATACACCTCAGCAGTCAGCCTTCCATCAACTGCAAGACAAATCACAGTAAATCAATTGGTTATAAATACTAAAAGACTTCCAATAGGGTTAGACTGATATGTCGGTTTGCTGATATATAACCCTAACCCTAACCCCAACCGTCCTTTTCTTAAATCAAATGGTAAATTAACCAGATATCGACCAGTCAGTGTCATCCACCTCCAAAATGATGGAGGTTCCTCCGTGACCACAGCTACATTAAAAACAGTCTGGAAAACCTGTAATGAATAATTTTTTTCTTTGCACATTTTATTCATTCATTTAATTGTTCAATATTTTGTCTGAAAATTAATTATTAATTTAAAGATGGTAATGCATCTCAGAGTGTTTTTCTTTTTTAGCAACTGCACTTACAGCCCATGACCCAACATTGCACTTCATCTATCTATATCTATGTGTCTATAAGTGTGTCTGTGTTATGTCATGTTTTTATGCCCAAAATCAAATTGCCCTTTGGGGATTAATAAAGTTGTACTGTATTGCATTGCACTGTGTTGTATTGTATTGTATTGGTGGTGTAAATGCTGACGTAGAAGCTTTTCCACCCATACAAGAATACAATTCTGGGGGAAACAATGAATATTTGTACTTATTTGGCATGAACATGCTAAAAATTAAAGATATTGAATCAGCAACTTCAGGCTAAAAATATTATCAGCCTTCAAAAGCATATATCAGTCTAAATATCAGTCTAATCTTAATTTCTACAATAGCAGTACATGACCAGTAATAGTTTCTTAAAGCTCTGTGTGATTACTTTTTTGTGGTAAAACATTCACTTTTAATCCAACTCTTAGCTCCAGCAAAACCATCAACACAACATGAAACCATGTAGAACAGCCCATTCTGAGCAGCAGTGTACTGGATAGTAACATCCAGGTACTATGTTAGTAGTCGCTAACGCTAATGCTAACTACCATGGCCGCATTAGCATCGTAGCTATATATTAGCCCTCTAGCTTTTGTGAGTAGTATTCTACTCGGCAAACGGCAGACACAGCATTTTATCCCAAGCATCTTACAGTATTGTCAGTGTTTATGCAGTTTTATCTCAGGCAGCCTACAGTGTCATGAATTTTTACGTGATCAATAAGCACATGGTTGGTCATCAAAAGTGTGACGGCAGTAAAATCGACAGAGTGCAGTTGCAAAATCTGACCAGAGGAGCCGCTGACGTGCCAAGTTATCACATATAGCTTCAAAATGTCTGGTTATATATATACACTGGTAAGAGTGACTCCATGTATCTATTTTGCAGAAATTTGATTTACATCTTGCATGGATGTTATTTGATCATTGTAAAGTCTCAATTACATCACTAATAAAATAACATAAAAGCAACATAAAAGCTACATAAAATATCAAATTATAGATATCTAATTTCAAGTATACAAATATACAATTTCTTGCCTGTTATTATAATGCTTGCTTGCTGAAATGTCTAACATGACTGGTGGCATGTCACATGTACAGTGTAGGCCTTGCCAATTGACCTAACAGATCCCTGGGCCAAAATGAGGGATTTATTCTGTTACTGAATTAACCATGGCTATAAATAGATTGTCTTTCAATAAAATGCAAAACACTTCAATATACAATCAATACAGTAGCCTAATATTTAGTAATATCAATGTATTTCTATGAAAAACACAACTTCCAACAAAAAAATATAACTTAGATGATGTCCCAATCACCATAATAGATGAACTAGGTCTGTTTCATATGCAAAGAATGCAATTTTCAATTTACAAAATAGACAGAAGTTTGTCTGTCTAACAAATTTAGGATAAAACCAGGAAACACAGCAATCACTTAAATGAATTATGTGCAACAGATATTTCACATGCCTTATACAATAGGCCCTACAGGCAAGTGCCAAAGTTATTTTAAAGAAGAACATAAAGTTTGATTCATAGTGGGTAATATCTATGACCAGGCTACCTCATAACTGCCGTTTGGTCTAGCTAAATTTAGTAAATGTTTTCTGTCACACATTCCCTTGCCTTAAATATCCCACAGAAACCCAAAACAATAAACAGCTGAGTATGACACGACTTACCTTCAAGTGTCAAGCCTTGATATGTGCTATAAAATCTCTAAATGCCAGATATTATGAGGAAAGGCAGACAAGTTGCAAATTAATAAAGGCTGCTACTGCTCTTCCAGAGACACCACATTGTCTGTGCCTCTCAGACTGCTCCACTTATTGTTTCTATTCTCAACCTAAAGCAGCTTACTACATCTAATCTCATGAACCACGGGTGATGTCAGTGTCAAGCCTGTTTATTCAGTGCCTATACTTTTCCACTGGCAAAGGAGGACAATTAGATGCAAAATGACGTGGATAACTACATGTTTAAAACATATTACATTACTCAGAAATGTGGGCTTTACCAGTGGTTTTATATAATCCTAAAAGACTATGGGGTCAGATGGATTTTTCCACATTATGGACCAGGTCATGTCATGATTCATTCAGCATTGGAGACCTGTCCAGGGTGTCTTCCTGCCCTCCACCCAGTGCATGCTGGGCTAGACTGCAGACCCCAGTGACTCTGAATAGGAATAAATGAGTAAAGACAGAGAATGAATAAAAGTCTCAATACCTGTGTTACTGAACACATGGTACACTGCAAAAAAATAATAAGACACATTAAACGTCCCATTGTGTTCCCAGTGTTTTATTTTATGTCGTGGGGTCCATTCAAAGAACAGGCTGTTTCTGTCGCCGTGTCTTTAAGGCTCATTAATATTAACGACCCCTGTTCTGATTGGCTTACCGTTTCATGAGTGAAACGTGAGACGCCACAGCCCGGCAGCTACAGGTAGGGAAAACTCTCTGGTAATAAACAATGACAACCGCTCAACCGTTTTGAAAAAAACACTTTGTTAGTCTATTATTTCTTACAAAAATGATAATGAGCGAACTTTTGTGAGTTACGGAAGTCCAAACGGCTCATTTAGAGGCTCGCTTTTCTAATATGGATTGTGTGGATTTAGTTGCCGACTGTGCGTTTTGATACTTTCACCATGTTTAGATAGACCATCCAAGTCCTTTATCATCACAGAGGCAAGGGGAGTCCTGTTTTACACAATATGGGACTTTTAACTTAAAAACATAAGTTTCCTTGCTGCATTGAAATTGCGAGTTGCCTGAAATAGTGGTCAATAGTTGGAGCAAATCTAAAACTTTGATCCAACTACATACAATACATTACAACAACTATAACATTATAACAATTATAGCTTTTACTATATAACTTAGCAACAACTATAGTTGTAATGTATTAAAAGCCACTGAGTGAACTGAGGACAATAAGTTCAACCAGCAAAAGTCTAGTCATATTATTATTAGCTGAATCCACTAAGTTAGTTAGTTGTTCATTTGTCATAAAATTATTATATTGTATGTTAAGAAGGAGCACAAGAGTGACCACCCAATAATTTAAAATTTGTTCAGTATTTTTTATCGTGGACATCATTATTTTCATTTTTATCTGTCATCAGACAATTATCATTCAAACAAGTCTCTATCCTGTAACTTTATTCAAACAAGGACAATGAAGGGTTTCTGGAGATTTAATTAAAATGAAATGCATGCTTGGAAGACTGCTACTGTAATAAGTATAGTGTTTCTTATAAATTATTAATTATACAACTGTTATAAGCCCCTACGTGTAGAATTTGTATCTGATTATATCATCCTCTTCATTTTGATAATATAGAGGTTTGTCAGTAGAAAAATGAGACCATCGCTGAGAAAATTGGTTTAGTCTATGTGTTTCTTTCAGTCTGTTCATTCCTGGGTCAAACCAACTGGCCGTACTGACTTACAGAAGAAAGGAGGCGCCTCAAATAAACCAAGAAGACAACAGACGCAATTTGAATGCAGGCTAGTTGAAGTTTAGATTGAACAGCGTGAAGCTAATCAACATGGCAGATAGTGGTAACATGGAAGACTGGACTCCAACTGTGGTACCCTCTGCAACAAAACAAAAGAAGAAGCGGCACTAGCTCTATAAGTATGGCGCAGGGAAAGGGTCAAAATAAGGACTACTGAGAAGCCGGTGGAGGCTATATCCCTGCCGAAGCCAGCTACTGATCTGGCCAATGATAAGCCGGCGCTGGTAACTGAGAGGCCAGCGGTGGGAAATGAGAAGCCGACTACTCATTCGACCAAGGTGTAGCTCCATGCGTCTTACCTAGCAACCCACTGGATCGGCTAGTGGCTTGGCTGGTCATTAGCTTCCGAGGCTGGGAACTAGCACGCCGAGGCTAGCATCCCACTGGATCGGCTACTGGCTTGGCTGGTCATTAGCTTCCGAGGCTGGGAACTAGCACGCCGAGGCTAGCATCCCACTGGATCGGCTACTGGCTTGGCTGGTCATTAGCTTCCGAGGCTGGTGACTAGCACGCCGAGGCTAGCAACCCACTGGATCGGCTACTGGCTTGGCTGGTCATTAGCTTCCGAGGCTGGGAACTAGCACGCCGAGGCTAGCATCCCACTGGATCGGCTACTGGCTTGGCTGGTCATTAGCTTCCGAGGCTGGGAACTAGCACGCCGAGGCTAGCATCCCACTGGATCGGCTACTGGCTTGGTTGGTCATTAGCTTCCGAGGCTAGCAACCGGCTGGATCAGCTACTGGCTTAGCTGGGAACTAGCACGGCGAGGCTAGCAACCGGCTGGATCGGCTAGTGGCTTGGCTGGTCATTAGCTTCCGAGGCTGGGAACTAGCACGCCGAGGCTAGCATCCCACTGGATCGGCTACTGGCTTGGCTGGTCATTAGCTTCCGAGGCTGGGAACTAGCACGCCGAGGCTAGCAACCGGCTGGATCAGCTACTGGCTTAGCTGGGAACTAGCACGGCGAGGCTAGCAACCGGCTGGATCGGCTAGTGGCTTGGCTGGTCATTAGCTTCCGAGGCTGGGAACTAGCACGCCGAGGCTAGCATCCCACTGGATCGGCTACTGGCTTGGCTGGTCATTAGCTTCCGAGGCTGGGAACTAGCACGCCGAGGCTAGCATCCCACTGGATCGGCTACTGGCTTGGCTGGTCATTAGCTTCCGAGGCTGGTGACTAGCACGCCGAGGCTAGCAACCCACTGGATCGGCTACTGGCTTGGCTGGTCATTAGCTTCCGAGGCTGGGAACTAGCACGCCGAGGCTAGCATCCCACTGGATCGGCTACTGGCTTGGCTGGTCATTAGCTTCCGAGGCTGGGAACTAGCACGCCGAGGCTAGCATCCCACTGGATCGGCTACTGGCTTGGTTGGTCATTAGCTTCCGAGGCTAGCAACCGGCTGGATCAGCTACTGGCTTAGCTGGGAACTAGCACGGCGAGGCTAGCAACCGGCTGGATCAGCTACTGGCTTGGCTGGTCATTAGCTTCCGAGGCTGGTTACTAGCATGCCGAGGCTAGCTAGATTAGCTACAGATTTGGCTGGTCGCTTTGTTCTTTTGTATTTTATTGGTGAATTGGAGCCAAATGCGGCACGTTACCGCCACCAACTGTAGACAAATGGGATTTATCTAGATTCTTTCAATTAGTCTGTTTTTTGTTAATAAAAAAAGTATTCTTTCTCCTCCGTTTCCGGCAGCGTAGTCACCGACTTTCCTTTGCTGACAATTTATGTGCGGCATATTTGTGTATATGTGTAATCCTGTTTCCTATTTTTATGTAATTGTCTTTTAAATTTTTCCCTCTATGTTCCTCATACACATTTGTGTCCTTATATAACATGCTGCGATTGTTTACCTGAATGTTTGTATATTATCCTTTTGCTAATAAAAAAATAAATAATAAATAAATAAATGTGCGGCATTGCTGCTTAGAACGTGCATGTGCACAACAATATCTTGACTTCAAAATATGTCCTACACCAGTTAGTTTACTCAGTGAAGCCACATAACATTTTCTTGGCAGTTGTATGGTCTGAAATGAAATCTATTGGCAGTTAAACGAAACTGCAGTTTACATGTAGTCCAATGCAGATCTAATAACCTGTCTACATGAATCTATTACACTGTCCATCTAGGCGAACCCTGCTGTACCAGATCGTTCTCAGACATAATTACATAAAGGTAAACAGTCGCAGCATGTTATATAAGGACACAAATGTGTATGAGGAACATAGAGGGAAAAATTTAAAAGACAATTACATAAAAATAGGAAACAGGATTACACATATACACAAATATGCCGCACATAAATTGTCAGCAAAGGAAAGTCGGTGACTACGCTGCCGGAAACGGAGGAGAAAGAATACTTTTTTTATTAACAAAAAACAGACTAATTGAAAGAATCTAGATAAATCCCATTTGTCTACAGTTGGTGGCGGTAACACGCCGCATTTGGCTCCAATCCACCAATAAAATACAAAAAAACAAAGTGACCAGCCAAATCTAGCTAATCTAGCTAGCCTCGGCATGCTAGTAACCAGCCTCGGAAGCTAATGACCAGCCAAGCCAGTAGCTGATCCAGCCGGTTGCTAGCTTCGGCGTGCTAGTTCCCAGCCAAGCCAATAGCTGATCCAGCCGGTTGCTAGCTTCGGAAGCTAATGACCAGCCAAGCCAGTAGCCGATCCAGTGGGATGCTAGCCTTGGCGTGCTAGTTCCCAGCCTCGGAAGCTAATGACCAGCCAAGCCAGTAGCCGATCCAGTGGGTTGCTAGCCTCGGCGTGCTAGTCACCAGCCTCGGAAGCTAATGACCAGCCAAGCCAGTAGCCAGTGGGTTGCTAGGTAAGACGCATGGAGCTACACCTTGGTCGAATGAGTAGTCGGCTTCTCATTTCCCACCGCTGGCCTCTCAGTTACCAGCGCCGGCTTATCATTGGCCAGATCAGTAGCTGGCTTCGGCAGGGATATAGCCTCCGCTGGCTTCTCAGTAGTCCTTATTTTGACCCTTTCCCTGCGCCATATATAAGAGGCTAAAAGAGCTAAGAAGGAGAGTGAAGACCAGACTTAACCGGGGCGGTATTCTGGACAGTGCTGCCCCCCTGTACACCAGTGTCCCTCATGTAATAAAGCATTTCTCCACTAGATGGTGCATGTACTCCATAATTGAATCTGTGCCTTTCTTTCACTTTCCTGAAGCAAACTTGAGAGTACTCAGTGCTCAGTAGGCTCTCCACTCTACTGCGGGAGGGAGACAGTTTGGTACTGCGGCCAAACAAACGCCTATCTTGCAAATGTAATATTTTGAATTACCTGAAGAGTCGTATTGTCTGATTCACAATCATTTATTTTTAATGAAGCCCTTGGAAGCTTTGATTTCTCACCATTCTCAAGTGGTATTTCATCAGTAATAACTTTTGCTTTCAGTAAAATATTGAAAATGTAATATATCTTGTATCCCATTCACAGAAGTCAGAAAACTGACTGGCAGCTTTTGCGTGAAGTTAGAGCAGACTCCGTCACCAGAGGTTGTTTTCTCATTCAGAAACGTGACATACCGGGTCGTCATAAGCGGTAAGGTTTTCTCTACTCCCGCCCCTTTTGATCATTTTAACAGGGGGAAAGCGATTCATAAAAGCACACTGTAGCAAAAAATACCACCTGCTCTAGTAAAGACCGTACTGTACAACTTCATGTTCTGTGCTCAGTCCTTTTATATATTTCATTTTTTAAATCATATTTTGATTCTTTTAAAGTCTTGTCACTATACTTTCTCCACCTTTTTTACTTGTAGTTGTTTGAAGGTAAACATAAAAGGTAAACAGCTTAATGTTGCTTTTGGTAGAAAAACTAGACCACAGTGTAAACCATAAAGTCACTACTGCACCATATTTAGACTTTCAAACAGTTTTGAAGTAGGCTAATATTTTGTTTCACTTTCACTCACTGTAACAGTCGCAAATATGCCTACTGTGCTTTTGGAACATTGTTTGGTTGCAGTAACAGATTAAGTCGCTGGGTGGCGCTCCTGGTTTTTACTGAGACTGAGTTGCAGCAGCAACAGATTGAGGACTACTCCCAGTCTGTCTCCTGACGAGTAGCTTGTCTCTTCCGTAACGATTTGAGAATGTGTTAAACTATATCAATCTACATGAGAGGTTATAGTGCCATAGAGACAAGGCACTGTATGGTTGACAAGTACAGGTCAATAAAGTGGTACGTGTGAAATCCCAATACTGACGTCGTCTGGCTCTGACATGCTATCTTGGAGCAGCCTACTTCCCTAAAGCTAATGTAAGCTAAGACACGACCAAGCACGTTACCTAAAGAGGTGAACAGAGCTACCGACTGACAAAGCGATCCATGGAGCCGCTGCTGTCCCGGGGCTAATAAAAATACTGAGTGAACATTGTCAAATTGTAGTCAGTGGGTTCAGGAAACAGGTTGCAATAGCAGGGTTCCTCCACTAGATGGTAGAAGAGCTCTATTCTTCTTAGGTTTACACTTGCAGCTCTCTCTCTCTCTCTCTCTCAAGTACATTCCTGTTGCCTAAGTGAATGGATGAAAAAGATAATCAATGAAAAACAAATAGATTTCAGGGAAAACAAAACAAAGAAATACAACATAGAAACAAAAGAAATTAAGTATGCAGTAAGTCATCTGTCCTACAGATAATAAATACATACAAACAATGCATACTATTTGAACATAAACATTATTAAACCACATAGAAATCGTTTTTAATAATTCTATAATATAAAGTTGTACATTGTTCCTGGTATTATGGCAGCAGTAGACACATTTAGCTGCTAAGTGCTGTGATCTTCCCCCTACAGAGAAGGTAGTTTATTTTCATTTGGTAGGTCATGAAGCCTGGAATCACTTTTCCAAAGTTATGGAAATATTTAGTCCTCATGTCTTTGTATTTGGGACATGTACAGAGGAAATGCATTTCAGTCCTTGTGGCAATAGGTGCAGACAGAGAGGAGGCTCTGGGTCTGGTCCGCTGACTGTGTTGTTCAGTTCAGTGAACTTCACAGCCAGCCTGTCTAGAGGCTGGACCTCTGGGGTGTGTTGATTGCTGACGAGAGCTTTGTATGTTCTGCCTAATTTAGATGGAACCAAAATAGAATTGCTCTTTTTTGGATTTGAATGCTCAGGGGATACATACCAAGTTCAGCCCTGCATGCATTGCTTGGGGAATTTCGCTGCACTTTGAATATGGTTTTGCAAAATTCCAGTTGAATTTTTTCAGCAGATGTTTTATCCCAATTTTTAATTTGTGATTTTAAAATAGAGCCTCATATTTCACTTGCATAGAGCATAACTGGTGTGATGAGTAACTTGTATGAAGTGATGATCTTGTCTAGTGCCTATTGGAGCACTTGTACAGAAAAGTTGACTGCTCTTTCTTTAATGTCACTTTGTTAGTATTTTGCTTTCTTACATTGTATGTTGTTTGTAGCCTGTATGATGCTGCTTTCTTGACCATCTGGTCAAGAAAGCAGCATCAAAAAAGACATTCTTCATCTCACTGGGAATCAGCTGAAAAAAAACATAAATTAATACATAGAAATGCATTACCAGAGTTTATGTAAAGTCATGGTCTTGCACCTGTATTCAAAATCTATTATTTTTTTGTGTTTTATTTTTTCATAATTCTAGATACTTAACATGAATTGGTAAATTGGAGTGTCAGTGACATCTTCAACCAAACTGGCAATGTAAATCAATAGATTACATTTTCCTTGATTTTCATGACTCACAACTTATTTAACAACAGAGCAATAGGCAAAGGCAAATTTTTTTATTCATTTTTTAATTTATTATTTATTTTGCCTTTGTTATTGTTGTACTTTACGGTGGTTCCGTCAATTAGTAATACCTAGGACGATCTCAATATGTTTCCGATATCTATTCCCATATCTATTCCCATGGGCTATGTACTACATCAAAATGTATTTATTTGTATTTTTTTTTTGTTAAGAAGCCTGAGAGGGGGAATGGGGAAGGGGAACGATAGCAGCCAAATCATGTATGAATGAATCAATAAAATATTGGTCACTAAAAAACAACAGAGCAATACACTGATTTATATGAAGGCAATAATACGTATTAAAGTCAACAATTTCTGTTTAAAACTATGATCTTCATTTAACCTTTATTCCTGTAGAAAACAAGATAAATGTTTAGGTTGGAGGAGTGAGATTTATCAAATAAAACAAAGATTCAAAGGAAAAATATTTTAACCTGTCAATCACCAATAACTGATGAAAAACAATAATTTGATTCTGTCTATTGAAACATCTCATTCATTTCATTTTCAAAATAAAATGTCTGTTCTTGTACATCTGATGTTAAAACTCTGATCAGTTACAGTTCACATACAATCCACTCTGTTCACAGTGACTGATGGATCATGTTTGTTTACAGAGTGAACTATCATTTCAGCAGCTGTCTTTGGTCACAGTGTGAGTGTTTCTCTCTCCTCTATCTGACACAGAGACACTGAGGAATCAGGCCCAGACCAGAACCCAAACCCAGGGTAGAGTGGTTCAGTGAATGTGGAGTGGAAGGTGTGGAGGTGGATCAGTGTGTCAGAGGAAACTGTGTAGAAGGACAGAGAGCCAGCAGGCCAGTCCAGATACACTGCTACTCTGTTAGAGTCAGAGGAGGAGAGGGAAAGTATGTCTGTTGATCTGTTATTGTGCCGGGCATAGTATCTATAATCAGAGCAGTACAGACTCCAGGACTTATCATTCTCTCCAAGCCTGCAGTCTTCACCCTGTCCTCTCCTGCCGATTCCTCTGTAAGTCGCTCCTATAGAAACCATTCCTTCCCTCTCGACCTCCCAGTAACAGCGACCAGTCAGACCATTTCTACACAGCAGCTGTCTCCAGCAGTCAAATCTCTCTGGGTGATCAGGATATGGCTGCTCCTCTGTCACCTCTGTCACCTTTCTGTTGTCTTCAGACAGGAGGAGCTCTCTGTGTGCTGTGTTTGGGTCCAGTGTGAGTTCACAGGTATCTGATGGAGAGAACAAAACACAATACAGCAGCAGCTTCTCATCTAATAAACCTGTTGTGGCTATTTGTTGATTCATTGACAGTTCATTTCTTAGCAGTTTCATAATGGCACATGATGTCAGCCATCATCCTGATTCACAGTAGGATCTGAATGGATGGATGTCACATACTGTGGTGTAGATGGACTTTCCATCTCAGTATTTGAATGTGTGTTGCTTTGTTTTCATGAATCAATCAAATACACACTTACACTTCTTCAGACCCGGTTTCAGCCACTGCACTCCACCATGTTCCACACTGGAGGAATAAACAGGGAATAAGTCAGATCAGCAGATTCTCTTTGATGATGGAAACATGGACATTTAATAACCTTCAATATGAAGGATTTCCACTCATATCCACCATTAAACATGACAACAACAGTATTCCTCAGCTTGTCAGTGTGACAGAGAAAATGTGTGTGACTCTCAGCCTTCTAGCAGACGTTGCCTCTCCATACCTGAGAGAGTCCAGTCTCCAGTGTGGATCCTCCAGTCCAGCAGAGAGCAGCTTCACTCCTGAGTCTCCTGGATGATTGTAGCTCAGGTCCAGCTCTCTCAGATGGGAGGGGTTGGAGCTCAGAGCTGAGGCCAGAGAAGCAAAGCCTTCCTCTGTGAGCAGACAGCCTGCCAGCCTGCACACACACACACACACACAACACAAACAGCTACATATTGTTGTATTTTCTTGCAATTATGTAATGCGAAAAATTTAAATGAAAGTTGACTGTGATCTATTCAACTTTTATTCAGGAGCAAAATTAACCCTTTAAACTTGACAGAAATAGTGATTTTACATATATGGTGATAAAACACGATGTCGGCTGATATGAGTATTTTAATGATTTTAACATTTTCAGCCATATCACCCAGCACTAATAGTTTGTTAGTTATTCTTTATTCTTGAGGATTGCTTTTGCAAACCTTTGTACAGGTTTTCTGAAAAAGAGATCCTAGCTCTCAGTGTAAACTCCTTGTTTAAAAAGAGTTACATGTTGGATTTTCTCCATTGGTGCACTATTGAGCATAGCGTTAGTTCAGGCAGGCCACGAAGTCAAGTTCAGCTGACAAACCCAGCTACATCAGCTGACAGCAGCTGATCTCAAAGCCAGCCCCTATGCATTCAATTGCATCTCAAGCCAGCCCACATCAGCGATGGCTCAGCTGATTCCCTCCTATGCATGCTATTGGCAAATCTCATACATGGCGCCTTATTTAAAGCTGCTTCAGTCTGCCTACCCTTGCTGCTTCCTCTGCAAGCGCTTGCAACCCGCCTCCACCCCAGCTCCTCCTTACATGCTGGTCTGACTTAAACAATGTCATTTCTGTTGTCATTGTTGCCGGCTCTGTTCTGTGGGGGGGTCTTTGCTGCTGCTCTCCCTGCCTTAGGCTTTCCATGTAAGCACATGGAAGGGCAGGGAGCTCTCAGAACAGAGCCATACCGCCATATATAACTACTGCAAATGACAATAAAAGTTTTCTTTGACTAAAGTGGTCCTGACTGAACTGTAGTTGTCTCCAATATTAACAGTTAAGGATCTGGTTTGTGTTTTCATTTCAGTTCTGGACTCAATTTGTGACAGAATGTGACAAGTCCTTTACAAGGTTTCAACAACGGAGGCAGTAAGGAGAGGAAATAATGAAATATTCTCACGGAGGATAGAAACTAGTGATAAATGTTGGTATCTCAGCTGCTTTCAAAACTCACATCAGCAGGAAAATCCTACAGAGGTCAGGTATTTTCACTGACATTAATGTGCATGTAAAGCAGAATTTAAATGGTGGTCTGTTGAACAGTATCAGTAATACTGACCTGAGAGTGTCCAGTTTACAGTGTGGACTCTCCAGTCCAGTAGACAGCAGCTTCACTCCTGAATCCTGCAGGTCATTGTGACTCAGGTCCAGCTCTCTCAGACTGGAGGACTGGGAGCTGAGAACTGAGACCAGAGCTTCACAGCTTCCCTCTGACAGTTTACAGCCACTCAGCCTCAATGGAAATGAAAAGATAAGGAAATGTTATTCTCTTAGAATTTCAGTCAACCAAATCACGTAAACAGATTATTGAGAATGAATACAAATATAGATAAAGAGTTCAGTATGGCATCTAGGCTCTGATGCTATCACTCCCTGCAGCAGACACCTAGCTTGCCAAAGAGAGCAGGGAGTGACGATAGGGAACTTTCCCCCCAGGGGAAACCTAGAATCAGAGTCTGCAGATGGATGCTGGGTGGAGGTGGGGATGATGAAACGATGTATAGTGAGCAGCAGCAACAACTGAGCAGCTGTGAACAGCAGTGTGAGCAGCGTAGCAGCAGCATGACAATGTGAAGAGAGTGAGCAGGTGCAGGAAGCTTCAATAGACCGCCTTATTGAGAGGGGGGCGCTTGATATGAGTTGCATGAGTAGTGTGTGTATCACATGTCTGCAGTGTGACTCC
Source organism: Centroberyx affinis (assembly GCF_046629955.1). NCBI lineage: Eukaryota > Metazoa > Chordata > Actinopteri > Beryciformes > Berycidae > Centroberyx > Centroberyx affinis. The sequence goes on along the minus strand of NW_027279026.1, from coordinate 132,964 downwards.
AGTGCGGTGGACATTTTAGGACATCCTCAGCCACCTTTGTCATTCATAGATGTACTTTGTCAGATTTAGATGGAGTTGTATCAGGTTTAGCTGTCATTTGTCAGACTTAGATGGAGTTGTATCAAGTTTAGCTGTCTTTTGTCAGACTTAGATGGATTTGTATCAGGTTTAGCTGTCTTTTGTCAGACTTAGATGGAGTTGTATCAGGTTTAGTTGTCTTTTGTCAGACTTAGATGGAGTTGTATCAGGTTTTCAGCAAAGAGCAAATTTCCCAGCTCACCGCACAGGGAAGAGGCATAGAAGAAGAGTGGCAGTCATTTCTAAGGTATCCATATGAAAACAACTAGGACAAGCCACACAAAGGTGAGATTTTATACTTTATTGCGAATACTTTGACACAATATGATTTACTCGTGTAACAGAAAAGGTTTCAAAAACCCCACAAAGCTTGTCAGAATGGCAAACTTCGGTCTATAAACCTTGCCTGCTCCTAGTCAAAGTTCATGAACGTTCAAAGCACTCGGGACTGGGACTGGCAAAACCACCTTTAGTCTTGGTGAAAGTCAGAAAGACCCGAACATCTCAACTTGCTCTCAACTCATTGGGAACTAAGAGGTCCACAGTGGAATTCAGGGCCAAAACTACTTTAAATGTGCTGAGTGAATTTTTTTTTAAATTTTCATATTAATTCTATATCTAACTGGTGACCAGTGGTGAGATGCTAAATTGGGGTTATGATCCTAGAATCCTAGTTGCTCTATTCTGAACCAGCTGGAGATGTGACAGTGAATTATGGCTGAGACAGGAATAGAGAGAGGTGCAGGAATCTAAATAAGATATCAAAGCATGAGGTTTGAGGTCAGTTGCTGTGTATATTAAGTTTGATTGGAATAAAACTCTGAAATCCTGATGTAAAACTTGCAGGGTCGACCTTTACAGAGTCAGGAATACTGACCTGAGAGACACTGAGAGCACAGACCTTAGTTTGGAGAAATATGTCAAATCAACTGAGAATAACTTTAAGCTGATTTTACCTGAGAGTGTCCAGTGTACAGTGTGGACTCTCCAATCCAGCAGACAGCAGCTTCACTCCTGAATCCTGCAGGTCATTGTGACTCAGGTCCAGCTCTCTCAGATGGGAGGGGTTGGACTTCAGAGCTGAGGCCAGAGAAGCACAGCAGCTCTCTGACAAGCTGCAGCCACTCAATCTGAATGAAGAATAAAGCATGTCACTATCATATAAAATATGCCTGAATGCTTGCAACAATCCATTGTTTCATAATCCAATTATATCGGTTCAGGATCTAAATGTGTAGCTCAACATTGTTATGCCCTAGACAATGGACTTCACCATGTTGTTAGTGTGGATCAGCATAATATCGGCCTTATAGAGTCATTACATCTGAACTCAGACAGGCTGTCACACCTACGTATGTCTCACAATTGGTCCATTTTCCTTGAACACATTCTTTTGGGCCCTGGGAGTTTGGGCACTGAATGCCAAGTAGTTTAAAATAAATAAAGGTTTAGTTAAGGTCCAGAATGGACACTTTTTATCGGGACGGTATTTCCAGATGGCAGTTTCTCTGAACATAATTGTGATAAAAAGCAGAATCGGAGTTGGATTGCTGGAGTAGCCACCAAGAACTTATGCAGAATAAAAAAATCAAGCTGTTTATTTATTGAAACCAATAAATATGTTTTCTGGTATATCTTCATTGGTGGAAAATCACAGTACCATTTCAGTTATAAGCTCTGGTTTCATGTATATTTTAAGGCAACAGGAGTCATCATCAGTAGGAGCCACAGTAGCTGTTTTAGGGCACAGGACTTTGCCCAAGAGCCTGAAAATGTCGCCCTACGTCTCACTGATATTCAACAGGGAGGAAATATCTTCTGGAACCTATGAAACGAGGATCCAGTGCCGGTCCAACTAAACTAGGCTAAATGCCTAAATAGGTTTCATACTGTCACCAAATCGTACAGTAATGTGGTAATAAGAACACACATGGGATCATAAATTAGACCTACTCATGTGAACTCACTATGTGTATGACTACCGGTGCATAAAGATACATACAATGGCTGTCAAAGCTAATCTAGAAAATGTTCATTGATTTTTTGTTTTAATTTCAATGATAACACAATTTCTATTTAAATCAGGCCAAATGTACAAAGACATCACCATGCATTAACTACAGCTTGGTTTGTGAAGGTAAAGGTGCAGAAATTCATTTCTAAAATAAGCGGTGTCTGTAAAACTCCCAAGTCCTGTCTGATTTCAGATGGAACAACTCTATACAGTCGTGCTCAAATGAAGTGTCACCACAATATTCATATAATATTGATGTCGGCATAGAAATAAAATGCTGTCTGACCTGAGAGTCTCCAGTCTACAGTGTGGACTCTCCAGTCCAGCAGACAGCAGCTTCACTCCTGAATCCTGCAGCTTGTTGTTACTCAGGTCCAGCTCTCTCAGATGGGTGGGGTTGGACTTCAGAGCTGAGGTCAGGACTTCACAGTGAGTCTCTGAGAGTCCACATCCTGAAAGTCTGTGATCACAGATTTAATGTAAGATTAGTTATTATGAAGGCAGAGCTGAGACTAAGCATACCAATCAAAACATACACAGCATACTACTACTACTACTACTACTACTACTAACAATAATAATACTCATAATAATGATAATAATGATAATAATAATAATAATAATAATAATAATGATGACAATAATTTGTATTGTAGAATTTGAAAAGTTTCAAAAAAGTTTATTCTTTGGAATAAACAGGTGTAACACCAGAGTCATTACTTCATTACTTCAACTACATTCATTATATTGTTTTTGCATTACACCCTAAAACAATTGTTCTAGGCTTACTTGCATTCATTGGGCCAATAAATATTGTCGACCTAAACCACATTACCAGCAGAAGTATCTAAATAATGACAGACACAAAATCTTTTTAAGGTTTTTAGCCTACAGCATTAAATTCAGACTTTCCGGGATGTATTTCCCACGTTGTTGGCTCGTTCATGTGCGCTCTACTGTAATTCCAATATTTCCAACATGACTTGAAGGCAGGATAAGACGAGGTGAATCTTTCATAGATATTACACCAATAAAGTGGTTAAAGAGTCTAAAGAATGAAATGCAAGTAACGACCGATCTGTTAGACCGGTAACTGTAATGTGATTACTGAAACTGTAACAGTAATGCCTTACTTTACTCCATTACAGGAAAAAGTCATATGATTACAGTAACACATCACTTTGTAACATGTTACGCCCAACACTGTGTACCACTGCTATGTAGACCAACACTTTTATGGTGTGTATGTTTGAGGAGCTATATATCTTTATTGTAATTCTTATGGTGTCAGGGGTGAAGGTCGCTCTACATTGTAGATAATGTTAAAATTCACATCAGGACTAACCGAGCCTCTCTGCAGTTCCTCACAGCTGGGACCAGTCTGCTTCGTCCCTCATTTGATGTGTTGTACGACTTCAGGTCCAACACATCCAGAACCTCCTCTGACATCTGCAGCATGTAGGCCAGAGCTGAGCAGTGGACCGTAGAGAGTTCCTTCTTTGATCTGTTCTCTGACTTCAGGAACTCTTGGATCTCCTGATGTACTGAGTGGTCGTTCATCTCCATCAAACAGTGGAAGATGTTGATGCTTCTGTCAGGAGAAGTATTGGAGGTGTTCATACTCTTCAGGTTGCTGATGGCTCTCTTGATCCTGTCTGGACTGCTTTCTGTCTGACCCAGCAGGCCTCCCAAAAGACTCTGGCTGGACTCCAGTGAGAGACCATGAAGGAAGCGGACAAAGAGGTCCAGGTGGCCATTTTTACTCTTCAGGGCGTTGAACATGGCTGTCATCAGGAAGCTATCCAGGGAGTGATCCCATTTACTCCAGTCTTTTACCTTATTATCCCTGTTTGTGTAACAGTGGAACATGTAGACTGCAGCGAGAAACTCCTGAATGCTCAGATGAACAAAGCAGTAGACCGTCTTCTGGAAGAGCACACACTCTCTTTTGAAGATCTCTGTGCACACTCCTGAGAACACCAAGGCCTCTCTGACATCAAGACCACACTCCTCCAGGTCTTCTTGGTAGAACATGAGGTTGCCTTTCTCCAGATGTTCAAACGCCAGCCTCCCCAGCTTCAGAAGAACTTCCCTATCAGTCTCCATCAGCTGCTGTTGACTTATCTCATATCTCGCGTCATACTTCTGCTTCTTCCTCTTTGTCTGAACCAGCAGGAAGTGTGAGTACATCTCAGTCAGGGTCTTAGGCAGCTCTCCTCTCTGGTCTGTAGTCAACATGTGCTCCAGAACTGTAGCAGTGATCCAACAGAAGACTGGGATGTGGCACATGATGTGGAGGCTCCTGGATGCCTTGATCTGTGAGATGATTCTGCTGGACAGCTCCTCATCAGTGGATCTCCTCCTGAAGTACTCCTCCTTCTGGGGGTCAGTGAACCCTCGTACTTCTGTTACCCTGTCAACACACGCAGGAGGGATCTGATTGGCTGCTGCAGGTCGGGAAGTAATCCAGAGCAGAGCCATGGGAAGCAGATTCCCCTTGGTGAGGTTTGTCAACAGCACATCTACTGATGATATCTGTGTGACATCAGACACAACCTCATTGTTGTGGAAATCCAATAAAAGTCTGCTTTCATCCAGGCCGTCAAAGATGAACACAACTTTACAGAGAGTGAGCTTCTCTGCTGTGACCATCTGTAATGTTGGATGGAAAACATGGAGCAGCATGAGTAGACTGTACCGCTCGTCTTTGATCAAGTTCAGCTCTCGGAACGAAAGCAGAATCACAAGACTGACATCTTGATTTTCCAAGCCCTCTGCCCAGTCCAGAGTGAACTTCTGCACTGAGAAGGTTTTTCCAATGCCAGCGACACCCTTCGTCAGAACTACTCTGATGTGTGTCTTTTGGTCAGGTAAGGGTTTAAAGATGTCGTGGCACTTGATTGGAGTGTCATGGAGGGTCTCCATCTTGGATGCTGTCTCAAGCTGCCACACCTCATGTTGGGTATTAACCTCTTCACTCTGTCCCTCTGTGATGTAGAGTTCAGCGTAGATCCTATTGAGGGGCATTCCAGTTCCTGCTTCAGCAGTTCCTTCTATCACAAATTCACATCTGTTTCTCAGACTGATCTTATGCTCGTCTAAATCCTCCTGCAAACTGCCGTTCGCTGGAAGAGAAGAAAGAATAAGTAAGTGTTTAACAAATATGCTGTTGTTTCCTGGTTTTAGAAAAGGTGACAACAGTAGACAGACCCCCAGTCTCACATTGCGCAATGCTGGTTTGACTGGGTGTCTGCAGTCCAGGTCTTGTACTGGACCTTTTTCGACACTGGGGACAGGTGGAGTCTTCTGATGAACCAGACTGGTCCCAGTATGAGGTGATGCACTGTGTGCAGAACCAGTGTCCACAGCTGGTAGAGACTGGATCCCTCAGGATCTCCTGACACAATGCACACCAGGACAGCTGCTGCTTCACAACACCTAGAGTCCTCTTCCTCTCTCTGGGGAGATGAAGGCAATATATTATGAAAACATGAAGATTTAACTAAAAAATAAATGAAACAAAACTGTTAACTATCTTTTGTTGAAATTGTAAACTAAATATCAAGATTTTGCCCACACTACCTACATAGATGTTCAGATAGCATCATGCTGCCACAACATGTAAAGTTTATTTTCACATTTTTATCTGTCACCATAGTTGTAGTTTAATCAGTCAACACTGCACACCCATCCAGTCACCCATCATGGATAAATGTCACTGTGGCGATCTTGGATGAATGCAACATTGTAGCAGTTTTTCTGGTTGGCTCCATATGTAATCTTCATTAATGAATGCTTGGTTCAATACAAACAACATGCAGTCCTATTATATCAAATTTAATGAAACTTGTTATAGAGCACAGACATTGCCTGGCAGTCATTGGTAAATAAATAAGTTCCATTCTTGATAACCTCTGTGTGTTAGCAGGGCACAGAGATTGATCACAGCAGTTAGGGTGTCTGACAAAAAAAAAAAGATACGATGGTAGAGTTCCACTACATTACATCTACATTATCAATCAGTGTCTATATTTACATGTCTAAATCTCCTGTTTGCCTGAAATTGGCTTTTCATGTTGGGACGTTTTGGTGTGTAAACCATTTCCTGTGGGCGTGTCTTATGCGCGTGGCCAGCTGTGAGCTGGTTGTGGCTATCAAGGTGAGGCTAGCAGGATGAGGGAACTTGACCAACTGTGGGGGAGGAGGACTAAGGGTGCAATCACAACTATAGCTGTTTTTCTGTGCTCCGAACCATAGTGGAAGTTTACTTTGTTGGATTTTAGTATCTACAAATCATTTCTTCTGCAAAGTTGCACTAGAAAAATACATCCAAGACAAAAATGTGAGAAAATATCGTTAATAAAATTTACAGCTTCTGTTAGATTAATTCAGAATCTTCATTGTGAATTTAAATTTAGATCACAGGTGTGTGAATATTTTCTTTGGTTCTTTATTTTGGTTGAACAGCTGTATTGCAGAGCAGTGAGCAGTTATTTTTCTCTTTCCAGTGTCTTTCCTTCATATCCTCACTACAAGCTTTGCTTCATGAATACAATCCTCTCATAGTGTGTAATGCAACAGTGAAGGGAAACAATTCTAAATGACAGAACAGAACATTTTTCCTTCATCATTATGAATCAAGTTTTATCAGGTAGGCTTACAGTATAACCAGTCCTCTTACTTTGTGTCTGAGGGTCCAGGTTCATTACTGAAGTCTGGAGATCTATGTTTAGACCAGTCACTCTTCATAGACAGACAGCTGGGTACTGGAGACTCTGCTCTCTGCCTGTGGTACTGACCTCTGGAAACAGAAATGTTTTATATATATCATTAGTTCTAGTAAAGACAGACAACAATGCATGTGACGTTGCATATTGTCACTTTTTCTGTCCATCTGGTTCCTCCATCTGGAGTTTTTGCTAAGGTGAACAGCTGGTTATGTTCATATCCTAATCTGCACTTTCACAATCTGCTCTGTGCCAGACTTTCGTTTATCCGTTTGCTCTGTCCCCAAGGTTCTGGCTGATCGTGTTGGGTCCAGCACTCTGTACGGACTCTGCAGAGTCAGTCAGTCTTTCATCAAGACCGCTAACAGTGACTCAAGCGACTCAAAAGAAAAAAACAGGTTTTAACTCTCAGTAGGTTTGTACATCTTGGTCCTTAAGGATGTCTTCAGCTGCAGCAGGTTCTGATGAGTATACAGTATAGGTGGCAGCCTAATAAAATGTACCACTGTTCCATTGTATCAGTGAGTATGTTTACATGCACACCAATACTTCCATTACTGGGAGTAATCAGCTTATATTATAAGTAATGTGATTCCTCTAATGACTCGGTTTATATGGATTCAGTGAATAATCTGCCTATCTCTCGTCTCTCCACTGCACTGTCATGATTTACTGTAACATGCGCACAATATGCAATTTGAAGCCTTGTTTTGTTGTATTCATGCTCACAAGATACATTTCATTCTCTCCATTTGGTTAATATGAGCCTCGTTTTGGTTTATTCCTGAGCACCAGATATACTTTGTTCCCTCGATTTGTGCTCTTGACGTGCGCTCGACATGTAAAACGTGCGCACAAGTTGCCAACAGTGCCGTTGAAATAGTGAAATGGTGCTCTGGATATATAAAAGGTGTGCAAGTCACAAGCTTCTAAAGAGTCAGATCACATCATTTCATTTGAAATGTGGCGTTGCCCTGGCTGTGTTGACAGCGAATCAAAAGAAAAGGCAACATGTTTTCAGAGGTGGTTGAAATCAACAGCTCAGCTTGTTGGGATAATTGATGTGACGTTTTAACTGTGGGAACATAATTTATATAATAATAATAATAATAATAATAATTTGTGTGCACGAATTATGAATTAGTAGGAATGAAAAAAATTAATTGAGGGAACAAAATGTATTCCGTCCGCATGAATTTACCCAAACCGAGGGCAGGTATTCACCACATCCAGGGAATGAAATGTATCTCATGCGCATGTTGTTCTATATCTTGGCCGCCATGAAACTTTTTTCTCTCCCTATGGCCGCTCCTGGGCTCCGTAGTTTTCAGTACAATAGTGTAGGTTATCAAATAACATTTCCTCATTACAGTATAACCAGTCCTCTTACTTTGTGTCTGAGGGTCCAGGTTCATTACTGAACTTTGGAGGATTGCCTTTAGACCGGTCACTCTTCATAGACAGACAGCTGGGTACTGGAGACTCTGCTCTGCCCCCCTCTTCCTCCACACAAACACTCATCTTCTGGACTTCAGTCAGTCTGAGAGGTAAACCAGTAACACTGGAGACACACACACACACACACACACACACACACACAGTATCAGGTATCAGGAACGCAGCCAGCACTACCCCTGCTAAGTTAGTCTCGCATTGTTTTCTTTAAATATGTCTAATTAAAAACAGTGTGTATTAAAAAGCCAATCAGGATTTTGTATCCACAGATGAATCAGTGATAAAATTTTACAGTAAAATAATAATAATGTTGTAATAACACCAACTCAGACTTTTACAGTAAAATAATAATAATAATGTTGAAATAACACTCACCCTGCTTGTTTACTTGTTTCCCTCCTCCTGCTCTGTTCTGTGTCTCAAAATGGAGTCTGAACTAACATTCTTCACACTTTCACTTCCACTATTCCCTCCTCTTCTCATGTACTTGGATCATCTGATCAGTGTTGCTCCTCCCTGCTCCATTTCCTGTAAATGTCTTCTGATTAGGCTGAAGTCACATTTGTGCACATTTGTGTATGCGTCTGTGTGTGTATGTGCGTGTGTGTGTGTGTGTGTGTACTTTTTGTTGAGATTTGTTTATGAGAAACTCTCTTGTATTGAATATGACATACCAGTCAGATAAAAAACAGAAAAGAAGAAATAACCCACAATATACATAAGACAGTAAATAGGTACAGTATTCACCACACAATCAACATAACACAGTAGACAAGACGGTACAGTATTCACACATTCAGGGACTCAGTCTTTGTTCAGCAAAGCTCTGCTGGTGGATGAATGACCTGCTAACATCCTGTATCTTGGGCCTGATGCCAATGGCTCATAAGCACTAAACAAAGGATGTGACACATGTCCAATAATGTCTCCTTTCTTCATCAGTGGATTCTCATAGATTGATGTCATACATCCAAGCTGTGCCCCAGCGATCCTACTGGACATATTGACTATCCTATGGAACTTATTTTTACCGCTTACCGACAAGGAGGAAAGGAAAGTTAAGACACAACGAGAGAACAGAACCATTATGTCTTTGTTCACCTTGTATTGCCTCAACTTCTGCATGAAGTGCAACTCTTTAAGCCTTTCTTATGAATAACCTCCGTATTTAAGTCCCATGTCCAATTTGCATCAATGTTCACATTCTAGAACCTGAGAATCCATTTGAATGGTTTAGTCCAGCTCTGTGCTCAGGGAAGGGAACTTTGTCAGGAATGCCTGGTTGGGGCATGTTGTCACGCTGATTTCAGGGCATGTTGTCATAACTATTGAAATTGGGTTTTTTTTGGTTAGAAATGGCTTTACATTCATTCTTTTCTGAATAGATATATTATTTTGCTACTTGAACCCACAAACCTTTGCTTGTGTAACATACAGCTACAAAGGGTACATTACTATTATTACTGTTTTCTTTAAGTGACTAAGTAGTTATTTTACATCTAAAAACATCAATGTGTATATATTACATTAATATATCATACTGTTAGAAATTGTATCAGAGTTTATGTTTGTCTGTGCATCCCAGGATCCCAGGGACGGGTTATTTTACCTGGTGTGTGGTGGGTGTGGATTTCTGAGATGAAGTATATTGTTTTCAATACATACTCATGTGTCATGTGTGACAACATGCCCTGACATGGGGTAAGTTGTCACAACTTGTCAAGTGGTATTTCATTTCATTTCATTTCAAACCTTTATTTAAACTCGAATAACCATTGAGGTTGCCCTCATTTACAATGATGTCGAGTTACAAACAAGTTCAAAGTATTAAATAAATAGGACAAGACATAGATGACAATAAAGAAAATCAATTAAAACAGTTACACATTGAGGCAGGGAGGTTTGTGATCATGGTTTTAAATTGTCCATAGGTTAGTAGAGTATTGGTTTTTAGTGTGTGTTGAAGATCATTCCAGGAATTTGGAGCACTAAAATAAAAGGCTGATTGTCCAAATTTAGACCGTGCTTGGGGGACCTTAAGCATAAGCAAGTCATTTGAGCGAGTTTGATAGGGTCCAAGGTTCCAGCCCAACAACATTGAAATGTAGGGTGGTAGCTTTCCAATGAGGGCTTTATATATAAACAAATACCAATGTTTATTACGCCTCTCTGCCAGAGAAGACCAACCCACCTTATTGTAGAGAATACAATGGTGAGTACCATAGCTATCACCAGTAATAAATCTGAGGGCAGAATGATAAACCGTGTCTAGGGGTTTAAGGGTGGAAAGAGCAGCATTTCTGTAAATTACATCCCCATAATCCAACACTGATAGGAAGACTGCCTCAACAATCCTCTTTCTGCTATTCATAGGGAAGCTGGTTCTGTTTCTGTAAAAGAAGCCAATTTTTTGACGCAGTTTGCTGACAAGATTGTCTATATGGTATTTAAAAGTAAATTTCTCATCAAGCCAGATGCCAAGATATTTATATTCAGTAACTCTCGCAATGTTAGATCCATTCGCAGTGGATATATGCATACAATTGTGATCAATATTTCTGGCTCTAGTAAACAGCATGAATTTTGTTTTATTTGCATTAAGTACCAGTTTAAGATTGATAAGAGCATCTTGCAGAGCATTAAAGGAAAGCTGCAGGTTCTCAATGGCTAGTTGTACAGAATCAGCAATACAATATACAATGGTGTCATCAGCATAAAGATGGACCTGACAGCCACTCAATGAAGAGACAATATCTATTATATATCTATATATATATATATCTATATATTTCATCAGTAATAACTTTTGCTTCCAATAAAATACTGAAAATGTTAGAAAAATATATATTGTATCCCATTCCCAGAAGTCAGAAAACTGACTGGCAGCGAAGTTAGAGCAGACTCCGTCACCATAGGCTGCTTTCTCATTCAGAAACATGACATACCGGGTCGTCATAAGCGGTAAGGTTTTCTCTACTCCCGCCCCTTTTGATCATTTTAACAGGGGGAAAGCGATTCATAAAAGCACTGCAGCGCAAAAAATACCACCTGCTCTAGCAAAGACCGTACTGTACAATTTCATGTTCTGTGCTCAGTCCTTTATTTATTTATTTTTATATAATATTTAGATTATTTTAAAATCTCAACAGTAACTTTCCCCACCTTTTGGGAAGGTATACTGAAGTATGCAACTACAGTTGAGGTGAAAAGTTTACATACACTTGTAAGGGACATGTATATTATGGCAGTTTGGGGATTTCAATGAATTCTGCAACTGTTTTTTTCTGTGACAGAATGATTGGGAAATGTACCTCTTTGTCACAAAAAACATACCCAAGTTTGGTTTCTTTTATAAATTTGTTGTGGGTCTTCTGAAAATATGACAAAATCTGATGGGTCAAAAATATACATACAGCAACTTATATTATATATTTGGTGGCGTACAAAGTTCTAAAATGTAATTTTACTTTATGATTTTGCCTCTTAACTTCTTGTTAGTGATTGTGGTTGACTACAGCTGGTAACTTCTCTGTGCCTGTATAAATAGGGCTTGTTTGACTGCACACATTAGATTGAGCCACAAACAGATACATACAGATCTGAGAAAGCGCATAATAGATTTACACAAGTCAGGAATATCACTCGGGGGCCATCTCAAAGCAACTTCAGGTCCCAAGATCATCAGTGCAAACAATTGTTCGTAAGTACAAAGTATTGGGAACAGTGGTCTCTTTGCCAAGGTCTGGAAGAAAACCCAAACTGTCACCCTCTGCTGAGAGAAAATTGGTCCGGATGGTCAGATGTAATCCAAGAATCACCAAAAAACAGGTCTGCCATGATTCAGAAGCTGCTGGAACACAGGTGTCACTGTCCACAGTCAAGTGAGTTCTACATCACCATGGGCTGAGAGGCTACCGTGCAAGACAGAAGCCCCTGCTCCAAAATCGCCACCTTAAAGCTCGACTCAAGTTTGTCGCTGATCACATCGACAAACAAAAAACCTTCTGGAGGAGAGTTTTGTGGTCAGATGAAACAAAGATTGAGTTATTTGGCCACAGTGTCCAGAAGTATGTTTGGAGGAGGAAAGGTGAGGCATTCAACCCTAAGAACACTGTACCTAGTGTCAAGTATGGTGGTGGTAGTATCATGCTCTGGGGCTGTTTTGCTGCCAGTGGAACTGGTGCATTGCAGAAAATGGACGGAATAATGAAGGAGGAAGATTACCTCAGAATACAGAAGACAACATCAAACCATCAGCTAGAAAGTTAAATCTTGGACGAAATTGGGTGTTCCAACAGGACAATGACCCTAAACACACATCAAAAGTGGTTTTGGGATGGCTAAATCAAGCTAGAGTCAAGGTTTTGGAATGGCCTTCCCAAAGTCCTGACCTCAACCCCATTGAAAATATGTTGAGTGCCCTGAAAAGACGAGTCCATGCAAGAAAACCAACAAATTTGGTTGCACTCTACCAATTCTGCCAAGAAGAGTGGTCAAAGATACAACCAGAATTCTGCCAGAAGCTTGTTGATGGCTACCAAAAGCGGCTGATTGAGGTGAAAAGGGCTAAGGGACATGCAGCCAAATACTAGCTGTGCTGTTTGTATATTTATGACCCATTACATTTTGTTAAATTTTCAGAAGACACACAATAAATTTGTTAAAGAAACCAAATTTGTGAATGTTTTTTGTGAAAAAGGAAGTGCGTTTTCCAATCATTCTGTTACAGAAAAGACACCTGCAGAAATAATTGAAATCCCAACACTGCCATAATATACATGTCCCTTACAAGTGTATGTAAACTTTTGATCTCAACTGTATATAGCCTAGCTGTTTGAAGGTAAACAAAAACTTAGCTTAATGTTGCTTTTGGTAGAAAAACTAGACCATAGTGTAAACCATAAAGTCACTACTGCACCATATTTAGACTTTCAAACACTTTTGAAGTAGGCTAATATTTGTTTCACAAGACTAAGAGTCTAACAGCCCTGTAACATTGAATATTGTGGAAGCGTACCCGCCAGGAATCGAACACGGGTCTTTCACTTTCACTCACTGTAACAGTCACATATGCCTACTGTGCTTTTGGAACATTGTTTGGTTGCAGTAACAGATTAAGTCGCTGGGTGGCGCTCCTTGTTTTTACTGAGACTGAGTTACAGCAGCAACAGGTTGAGTACTACTCCCAGTCTGTCTCCCGACGAGTAGCTTGTGTCTTCAGTAACGATTTGGTACATGTTGAACTATATCAATCTACATGTATGTTGAGAGATTATAGTGCCGTAGAGAGCACTGTATGGTTGACAAGTATAGGCGAATAAAGTGGTACATGTGTGAAATCCCAATACTGATGTCGTCTGGCTCTGTCATGCTATCTTGGAGCAGCCTACTTTCCCTAAAGCTAATGTAAGCTAAGACACGATCAAGCACGTGACATCATGTGACCTAAAGAGGTGAACAGAGCTACTGACCGACCGCAAAGCGATCCATGGAGCCACTGCTGTCCCGGGGCTAATAAAAATACTGAGTGAACATCGTTAAACTGTAGTCAGTGGGTTCATGAAACAGGCTGCAATAGCAGGGTTCCTCCACTAGATGGTAGAAGAGCTCTATTCTTGTTAGGTTTATACTTGCAGCTCTCTCTCTTTCTTTCTCTCAAGTGCATTCCTGTTGCCAAAGTGAATGGATGAAAAAGATAATCAATGAAAAACAAATAGATTTCAGGGAAAACAAAACAAAGAAATACAACATAGAAACAAAAGAATTTAAGTACGCAGTAAGTCATCTGTCCTACAGATAATAAATACACACAAACAATGCATACTATATGAACATATATATTGCATAATATTAAACCACATAGAAATAGTTTTTAATAATTCTATAATATAAAGTTGTACATTGTTCCTGGTATTGTGGCAGCAGTAGACACATTTAGCTGCTAAGTGCTGTGATCTCCCCCCTACAGAGAAGGAAGTTTATTTTCATTTGGTAGGTCTTGAAGCCTGGAATAACTTTTCCAAAGCTGTGGAAATATTTAGTCCTCATTATCTTTGTATTTGGGACATGTACAGAGGAAATGCATTTCAGTCCTTGTGGCAATAGGTACAGACAGAGAGGAGGCTCTGAGTCTGGTCCGCTGACTGTGTTGTTCAGTTCATTGATCTTCACAGCCAGCCCATCTAGAGGCTGGACCTCTGGGGTGTGTTGATTGCTGAGGAGAGCTTTGTATGTTCTGCCTCATTTAGATGGAACCAAAATTGAATTGCTCTTTTTTGGATTTGAATGCTCAGGGGATACAGACCAAGTTCAGCCCTGCATGCATTGCTTGGGGATTTCGCTGCACCAGTTCAAATTTTTCAGCAGGCGTTTTATCCCAATTTTTAATTTGTGATTTTCAAATAGAGCCTCATATTTCACTTGCATAGAACATAACTGGTGTGATGAGTGACTTGTATGAAAGGATGATCTTGTCTAGTGCCTATTGGAGCACTTGTACAGAAAAGTTGACTGCTCTTTCTTTAATGTCACTTTGTTAGTATTTTGCTTTCTTACATTGTTGCATGTTGTTTGTAACCTGTATGTTTGTCATGATGCTGCTTTCTTGACCAGGTCTCCCTCAAAAAAGACATTCTTCATCTCACTGGGAATCAATTCACAGTGACTGATGGATCAGTACCTATGAACCTATATGAAGATGCAAACATTAATATTCACACTTTAAGATGTGTGTGTGTGTGTGTGTGTGTGTGTGTGTGTGTGATCCTGTCCAGAGTGAACTACTGTTTCAGCAGCTGTCTTTGGTCACAGTGTGAGTGTTTCTCTCTCCTCTATCTAACATAGAGACACTGAGGAACCAGACCCAGACCAGAACCTAAACCCAGGGTAGAGTGGTTCAGTGAATGTGGAGTGGAAGGTGTGGAGGTGGATCAATGTGTCAGAGGAAACTGTGTAGAAGGACAGAGAGCCAGCAGGCCAGTCCAGATACACTGCTACTCTGTTAGAGTGAGAGGACGAGAGGGAACGTAAGACTGTTGGTCTGTTATTGTGCCGGACAGAGTATCTGTTATCATAGCAGGACAGACTCCAGGACGTTTTATTCCCCCCAAGCATGCATTCTTCACCCTCTCCGCTACTGCTGATTCCTCTGTAAGACACTCCTATATAAACCACTCCTTTCCTCTTGACCTCCCAGTAACAGCGACCAGTCAGACCATTTCTACACAGCAACTGTGTCCAGCTGTTTTCGTAATCGCTCACTGCTGTCACCTTTCTGTTGTCTTCAGACAGGAGGAGCTCTCTGCATGCTGTGTTTGGGTCCAGTGTGAGTTCACAGGCATCTGATGGAGAACAAGACACAATACAGCAGCAGCTTATCATCTAATAAACCTGTTGTGGTTATTTGTTGATTTATTGATAGTTCATTTCTTAGCAGTTTCATGATGGCACATGATGTCAATCCATCATCCTGATTCACAGTAGGGTCTGAATGAAGGGATACCACATACTGTGGTGTAGATGGACTTTCCATCTCAATAGTTGAATGTGTGTTGCTTTGTTTTCATGAATCAAACTAAATACACACTTACACTTCCTCACACCTGGTTTCAACCACTGCACTCCACCATGTTCCACACTGGAGGAAAAAACAGGGAATAAGTCAGATCAGTAGATTCTCTCTGATGATGGAAACATGGACATTTAATAACCTTCAATATGAAGGATTTCCACTCATATCCATCATTAAACATGAAACAGTATTCCTCAGCTTGTCAGTGTGACAGAGAAAATGTGTGTGAGCTCTCAGCCTTCTAGCAGATGTTGCCTCTCCATACCTGAGAGAGTCCAGTCTCCAGTGTGGATCCTCCAGTCCAGCAGAGAGCAGCTTCACTCCTGAGGCACCTGGATGATTGTAGCTCAAGTCCAGCTCTCTCAGATGGGAGGGGTTGGAGCTCAGAGCTGAGGCCAGAGAAGCACAGCCTTCCTCTGTGAGCAGACAGCCTGATAGCCTGCACACACACACACACACACACACACACACACACACACACACACACACGGTTGCATTTTCTTGCAATGCTGTATAGTTTGTAGTGCTGGGCAAAAAAAATGATATCGATAATTATCTTGGTTAAATTTTCCTCGGTTTCAAAATAAACGCAGCTCGATGGCTTTCAATAATGACCAGCAGAGTTCCTCTCTTAAAGCATAATTGTGGTTATGTTCAACCTGGGCTTTAACAGTTAAGGGTCTGGTTTGTATTTTCGTTTCAGTTCTGGACTCAATTTGTGACAGAATGTGACAAGTCCTTTACTTTAGGTTTCAACAACAGAGGCAGTAAGGAGAGGAAATAATGAAATATTCTCACAGAGGATAGAAACTAGTGATAAATGTTGGTATTTCAGCTGCTTTCAAAACTCACATCAGCAGGAAAATCCTACAGAGGTCAGGTATTTTCACTGACATTAATGCATGTAAAGCAGAATTTAAATGGTGGTCTGTCGAACAGTATCAGTAATACTGACCTGAGAGTGTCCAGTCTACAGTGTGGACTCTCCAGTCCAACAGAGAGCAGCTTCACTCCTGAATCCTGCAGGTCGTTGTTACTCAGGTCCAGCTCTCTCAGACTGGAGGACTGGGAGCTGAGAACTGAGGCCAGAGCTTCACAGCTTCTCTCTGACAGTTTACAGCCACTCAACCTCAATAGACATGAAAAGATAAGGAAATGTTATTCTCTTAGAATTTCAGTCAACCAACTCACATAAACAGATTATGGAGAATGAATGCAAATATAGATACAGAGTTCAGTATGGTGTTTAGGCTCTGATGCTGTCACTCCCTGCAGCAGACACCTAGCTAGCTAAAGAGAGCAGGGAGTGACAATAGTGACAATTCACCCCCAGGAAAAACCTTGAATCAGAGCCTACAGGTGGATGCTGGGTGGAGGTGGGGATGATGAAACGATGTATAGTGAGCAGCAGCAACACCTGAGCAGCGGTGAACAGCAGTCTGAGCAGCGTAGCAGCAGCATGGCAATGTGAAGAGAGTGAGCAGGTGCAGGAAGCTTCAATAGACCGCCTTATTGAGAGGGGGGCGCTTGATAAGAGTTGCATGAGTAGTGTGTGTATCACATGTCTGCAGTGTGACTCCAGTATGGTGGCCATTTTAGGACATCCTCAGCCGCCTTTGTCATTCGTAGATTTACTTTGTCAGATTTAGGTGAACTTGCATCAGTCTTAGCTGTCTTTAGTAGATGTCTGTCTTTAGATGTAGTTGTATCAGGTTTAGCTGTCTGTTGTCAGGTTTAGATGGAGTTGTATCAGGTTTAGCTGTCTTTTGTCAGAATCAGATGGAGTTTTATCAGGTTTAGCTGTCTTTTGTCAGACTTAGATGGAGTTGTATCAGCTTTTCAGCAAAGAGCAAGTTTTCCATCTCGCCGCACAGGGAAGAGGCATAGAAGAAGAGTGGCAGCCATTTCTAAGGTATCCATATGAAAACAACTAGGACAAGCCACACAAAGGTGAGATTTTATACTTTATTGCAAATACTTTCACACAATATGATTTACTCGTGTAACAGAAAATGGTTCAATAACCCCACAAAGCTTGTCAGAATGGCAAAATTTGGACTGTAAACCTTGCCTGCTCGTAGTCAAAGTTCCTTTTTTTAATGTAAGCACTCGGGACTGGAACTGGCAAAATCACCTTTAGTCTTGAGTCTAGACTGAGGGAAAGTCAGAAAGACCCAAACATCTCAGCTTGCTCTCAACTCATCGGGAACTAAGAGGTCCACAGTGTAATTCAGGGCCAAAACTACTTTAATTTTCATATTAATTCTATATCCAACTGGTGACCAGTGGAGAGAAATTGGGGATATGATGATGTTACCTTACCACTAGTTAAAATCCTAGTTGCTCTATTCTGAACAAGCTGGAGATGTGACAGTGAATTATGAGACAGGAATAGAGAGAGGTGCAGGAATCTAAATAAGATATCAAAGCATGAGGTTTGAGGTCAGTTGCTGTGTATATGAAGTTTGATCAGAATAAAAGTCTGAAATCCTGATGTAAAACTTGCAGGTTCGACCTTTACAGAGTCAGGAATACTGACCTGAGAGACACTGAGAGCACAGACCTCAGTTTGGAGAAATGTGTCAAATCAACTGAGAAAAACTGTAAACTGATCTTACCTGAGAGTGTCCAGTCTACAGTGTGGACTCTCCAGTCCAGCAGACAGCAGCTTCACTCCTGAATCCTGCAGGTCGTTGTTACTCAGATCCAGCTCTCTCAGATGGGAGGGGTTGGACTTCAGAGCTGAGGCCAGAGAAGCACAGCAGCTCTCTGACAAGCTGCAGCCACTCAATCTGAATAAAGAATAAAGCATGTAGCTATCAAATAAAATATGCCTGAATGCTTGCAACAATCCATTGTTTCATAATCCAATTATATCTGTTAAGGATCTAAATGTGTAGCTCAACATTGCTATGCCCTAGACAATGGACTTCACCATTTTGTTAGTGTGGATCAGCATAATATCGGCCTTATAGAGTCATTCCATCTGAAATCAGACAGGCTGTCACACCTACGTCTGTCTCACAATTTGTCCATTTTCCTTGAACTCATTCTTTAACCAACCATATGGATAAATCTGGAGTTTGGGCCTGAATGCCAAGTAGTTTCAAATAAATAAAGGTTTAGTTAAGGTCCAGAATGGACACTTTTTATTGGGACAATATTTTCAGATGGCAGTTTCTCTGGACATAATTGTGATAAAAAGCAGAATTGGTGTTGGATTGCTGGAGTAGCCACCAAGAACTTTTGCAGAACTAAAAAATCAAGCTGTTTTTTATTTATTGAAACCAATAAATATGTTTTCTGGTATAGCTTCATTGGTGGAAAATCACATGTGTGCATATTTGTTCAGCCTCAGAACCTTTACGTTTTACAGATATTTGTATGCATGTAATGTGTAGAAATTTGCATTATCCTTATGAAACTCCCCCATGATGAAGTTACCATTTCAGTTATAAGCTCTGGTTTCATGTATATTTTAAGGCAGCAGGAGTCATCATCAGTAGGAGCCACAGTAGCTGTTTTAGGGCACAGGACGTTGCCCACGAGCCTGAAAATGTTGCTCTACGTCTCACTGATATTCAACAGGGAGGAAATAACTTCTGGAACCCACATGAAACTAAGGTCCAGTGCCGGTCCAACTAAACTAGACTAAATACCTAAACAGGTTTCATACTGTCACCAAATTGTACAGTAATGTGGGAATAAGAAGAACACACATCGGATCATAAATTAGACCTACTCATGTGAATCACTGGGCTATTATGGCTCACTATGTGTATGCCTACTGGTGCGTAAAGATACAATGGCTGTCAAAGCTAATCTGGAAAATTTTCATTGATTTTTCATTTTAATTTCAATGATAACACAATTTCTATTTAAATCAGGCCAAATGTATAAAGACATCACTATGTACTGACTACAGCTTGGTTTGTGAAGGTATAGGTGCAGAATCAAATTCATTTCTAAAATGAGCGGTGTCTGTGAAAACTCCCAAATCCTGTCTGATTTCAGACAGAACAACTCTATACAGATGTGCTCAAATTAAGTGTCACCACAATATTCATATAATATTGATGTCAGCACAGAAATAAAATATGCTGTCTGACCTGAGATTCTCCAGTCTACAGTGTGGACTCTCCAGTCCAGCAGACAGCAGCTTCACTCCTGAATCCTGCAGCTTGTTGTTACTCAGGTACAGCTCTCTCAGATGGGAGGGGTTGGACTTCAGAGCTGAGGTCAGGACATCACAGTGAGTCTCTGAGAGATCACAGCCAGAAAGTCTGTGATCACAGATTTAATGTAAGATTAGTTATTATGAAGGCAGAGCTGAGACTAAGCATACCAATCAAAACTACACAGCATACTACTACTACTATTACTACTACTACTACTACTAATAATAATAATAGTAATGATAATAATGTCAGTAATCATATTATAGAATTTGAAAAGTTTCAAAAAGTGCTGAACGTGTAATATAAGCAGAAACCAAGCAGAAAAGAATGCATACATGCAATTACATGACAGCAATTCTGTAAAAGGTGTTTTAAAAAAAATGATTTAAAAAATGATAGAGATTTTAGCCTAAGCTTCACAGGCAGGTCATTTCAAATTCTGGTAAAACAACACAGGATTAACATGACACTCCTGTAGATTAAAACAACAACAGCCATATCATGGAATACTAACTGTAATGTAGACACTATCTATTGGAAAATACTGCTGCCTGTTGTGATAAAATGTCAGTTTTCAAAACTTTTTATGCACAGCCTCTTAACTCCTGAAGCTCCTTGGCTGGTTTGTATTAAGCCACCTTCATCCCAAGGAAGATAACTACAAAAACAACACTTAACTGTAAAGTCATAGCAATCATTACAGCTAAACAGAATAACTGTGTTCATTAACTAACATGAAAGCTATAAACAGCAACAACAATTTTGCAACAACAATTCAAGAATATTTTTAGCTAATCACAACTGAGTTGTAATCTTTGGAATAAAGAGGTGTAACACTAGTGTTGGAGTCGTTACTGAAAAAAAGTAATGAATTACACATTACTCATTACTTTTCTTAAAAGTAATGAATTACTTGACTTATTATTCCCTGATAAAAGTAATTAGTTACCCTACTCATTACATTGTTTTTGCGTTACACCCTAAAACGATTGTGCTAGGCTTACTTGCATTCATTCAGCTAATAAATATTGTCAACCTAAGCCACATTACCAGCAGTAGTATCTAAATAATGACAGACACACATTTTTTTACTTTTTAAGGTTTTTAGCCTACAGCATTAAATTCAGACTTTGCGGGATGTATTTCCCACTTTGTTGGCTCGTTCATGTGCGCTCTACTGTAATTTCCGACATGACTGGAAGGCAGGATAAGACGAGGGGAATCGTTCATAGATATTACACCAATAAAGAGGTTAAAGAGGCTAAAGAATGAAACACAAGTAACGACCGATCTGTTAGACCGGTAACTGTAATGTGATTACTAAAACTGTTGGCTGGTGTAATCACAGAATGTGATATATTTCCTCCCTTTATTATGAATTTTTTCTTATTACTATAATTACCGAAACTGTAACAGTAATGCCTTACTTTAAACCGTTACAGGAAAAAGTCATATGATTACAGTAACACATCACTTTGTAATGTGTTACACCCAACACTGTGTACCACTGCTATGTATAGCAACACTTTTATAGTGTGTATGTTTGAGGAACTATATCTTTATTGTAATTCTTATGGCGTCAGGTGTGAAGGTCGCTCTACACTGTAGATAATGTTAATATTAAAATCAGGACTAACCGAGCCTCTCTGCAGTTCCTCACAGCTGGGATCAGTCTCCTTCGTCCCTCCTGTGATGTGTTGTACGCCTTCAGGTCAAACACATCCAGAACCTCCTCTGACATCTGCAGCATGTAGGCCAGAGCTGAGCTGTGGACTGTAGAGAGTTTCTTCTTTGATCTGTTCTTTGAATTAAGGAACTTTTGGATCTCCTGATGCACTGAGTGGTCGTTCATCTCCATCAAACAGTGGAAGATGTTGATGCTTCTGTCAGGACATGTATTGAAGGTGGTCATCTTCTTCAGGTTGCTGATGGCTCTCTGGATCCTGTCTGGACTGCTTTCTGTCTCCAGTGAGAGACCATGAAGGAAGCGGACAAAGAGGTCCAGGTGGCCATTTTTACTCTTCAGGGCTTTGGACATGGCTTTCTTCAGGAAGACACCCAGTGATTGGTCACTTCTGTCATATTTACACCAGTCTTTTCCCAGGAATGTGTCCAGTACCTTCTTATCCCTGTTTGTGTAACAGTGGAACATGTAGACTGCAGCGAGAAACTCCTGAATGCTCAGATGAACAAAGCAGTAGACCGTCTTCTTGAAGAGCACACACTCTCTTTTGAAGATCTCTGTGCACACTCCTGAGAACACCAAGGCCTCTCTGACATCAAGACCACACTCCTCCAGGTCTTCTTGGTAGAACATGAGGTTGCCTGTCTCCAGATGTTCAAACGCCAGCCTCCCCAGCTTCAGAAGGACTTCCCTATCAGTCTCCGTCAGCTGCTGTTGACACATCTCATATCTCACGTCATACTTCTGCTTCTTCCTCTTTGTCTGAACCAGCAGGAAGTATAAGTACATCTCAGTCAGGGTCTTGGGCAGCTCTCCTCTCTGGTCTGTAGTCAACATGTGCTCCAGAACTGTAGCAGTGATCCAACAGAAGACTGGGATGTGGCACATGATGTGGAGGCTCCTGGATGCCTTGATTTGTGAGATGATTCTGCTGGACAGCTCCTCATCAGTGGTTCTCCTCCTGAAGTACTCCTCCTTCTGGGGTTCAGTGAACCCTCGTACTTCTGTTACCCTGTCAACACACGCAGGAGGGATCTGATTGGCTGCTGCAGGTCGGGAAGTAATCCAGAGCAGAGCCATGGGAAGCAGATTTCCCTTGATGAGGTTTGTCAACAGCACATCTACTGATGATATCTGTGTGACATCAGACACAACCTCATTGTTGTGGAAATCCAATAAAAGTCTGCTTTCATCCAGGCCGTCAAAGATGAACACAACTTTACAGACAGTGAGCTTCTCTGCTGTGACCATCTGTAATGTTGGATGGAAAACATGGAGCAGCATGAGAAGACTGTACTGCTCATCTTTGATCAAGTTCAGCTCCCGGAACGAAAGCAGAATCACAAGACTGACATCTTGATTTTCCAAGTCCTCTGCCCAGTCCAGAGTGAACTTCTGCACTGAGAAGGTTTTTCCAATGCCAGCAACGCCCTTCGTCAGAACTACTCTGATGTGTGTCTTTTGGTCAGATAAGGGTTTAAAGATGTTGTGGCACTTGATTGGAGTGTCATGGAGGGTCTCCATCTTGGAGGCTGTCTCAAGCTGCCACACCTCATGTTGGGTATTAACCCCTTCACTCTGTCCCTCTGTGATGTAGAGTTCAGTGTAGATCCTATTGAGGGGGGTTCCAGTTCCTGCTTCAGCAGTTCCTTCTATCACAATTTCACATCTGTTTCTCAGACTGATCTTATGCTCGTCTAAAACCTCCTGCAAACCGCCGTCTGCTGGAAGAGAAGAAAGAATAAGTAAGTGTTTAACAAATATAATAATATACAGGAAAAATATTTCCTGTTTTTAGAAAAGGTGACAACAGTAGAAAGACCCCCAGTCTTACATTGTGCAATGCTGGTTTGACTGGGTGTCTGCAGTCCAGGTCTTGTTCTGGATCTTTTTCCACACTGGGGACAGGTGGAGGCTTCTGATGAACCAGACTGGTCCCAGTATGAGGTGATGCACTGTCTGCAGCACCAGTGTCCACAGCTGGTAGAGACTGGATCCCTCAGGACCTCCTGACACAAGGCACACCAGGACAGCTGCTGCTTCAGAACACCAAGACTCCTCTTCCTCTCTCTGTGGAGATGAAGGCAATTTATTATGAAAACATGAAGATTTAACTAAAAAATAAATGAAACAAAACTTTTAACTATCTTGTTGAAATTGTAAACTAAATATCAAGATTTTGCCCATACTATCTACATAGATGTTCAGATAGCATCATGCTGCCACAACATGTAACCGTGTTATTTTCACATTTTCATCTGTCACCATAGTTGTAGTTTAATCAGTCAACACTGCACACCCATCCAGTCACCCATCATGGATAAATGTCACTGTGGAGATCTTGGATGAATGCAACATTGTAGCAGTTTTTCTGGTTGGCTCCATATGTAATTGTCATTAATGAATGCTCGGCTCAATACAAACAACATGCTGTCCTATTATATCAAATTTAATTAAACTTGTTATAGAGCACAGACATTGCCTGTCAGTCATTGGTAAATAAATAAGTTCCATTCTTGATAACCTCTGACTACAGATAGTGTTAGCAGGGCACAGAGATTGATCACAGCAGTTGGGTGTCTGACAATAAAAAAAAGATACGATGGTAGAGTTCCACTACATTACATCTACATTATCAATCAGTGTCTATATTTACATGTCTAAACCTATCAACTTTAATGAAACTTGTTAAAGAGCACAGACATTGCCTGGCAGTCATTGGTAAATAAATAAGTTCCATTCTTGATAACCTTTGACTAGGGCTGGTACGGTACTGAAATTTTCTTACCGCAGTGAAAAAGTAGCGCCCCCTCCAGCGGTTTGGCGGTTTACCGCCAACCGCAGACACTGCAATATTTTATATTGTTTAGCAATATTTTATTTTGTATAATAAGTAGGCTATTGATATATTTATCAATATTATATTTTACAATTTTCCTGTGAAATGATAAATACTGAGAACAAGAGTTAGTAGAAGTAGTCTGAGGTACAGAGAGGAGCAGTGCTCATGAGACTAGAGCACCTTGTATAGCCCAGGACTCATAGTTATGAATAAGTAATGAGCAAGAAAATCATACTGTAGCCTATTTGTTACAGCCTCTCTGATGTAGGTCTATACTCTAAATAAAAGCTACAGGTATGTCCATTCCACGTCTGTCCCTAAAGAACCGCTTGCGCAGTTGTTCAAGAACAATATTGGACTTTTTACACCGGCTGGGGTTGAGATTTAAAATTTAAATTTCTCAAACACTGGAAAAAAAACACTGCGAGTACAGCAGGCTACAGCGCACTGATAGACGGATGTGAAAGTCTCTCCCTCTCCTCCTTTTTTCCATCCAGCAAGTCAGGGCCATCAAAGCGTGTAAAGTAATTTCACACATATGATTACTGACATACCTTTAGAACAACAGTGTGAGGCGCACAGAGACATGAAGCATGCGATAGCCTGTCTGTGGATGAACTGAACGCATTCGTTGCGCAGTAGTGTTGCGCTTCTATATTTCCATGGAATATCCAAACATGAATATCAACAGCTACTCGACATAAACAGACTTTTTTCAGACAAGCCATGCCAAAGAACCGCTTCAAAGAAATCCTGTGAGAGTGTTGACTGTCGGTCGGAGGAATAGAGGAGAGCGAGACAGGTGCTGCATAATCACGTTCCCAAAAGGATTTAATGGACAGAGCTCATTATGTGTATAAATATTTGACATTAAACAAACTAGTGCAGTGCCCGTTCAAAATAGGCGTAGGCTATCAGTCGCTTGCTTTGAGCCCCGCTGCTGAACAGAGCGCTGTTCGCTTGTTTATTCAAAGTTTATTAATTAATATGTGTAATTTGTTGGATTTTAGTGTCTACAAATCATTTCTTCACCAAAGTTGCACTAGAAAAAAATATATACGAGATAAAAATGTGAGAAAATATTGTTAATAAAGTTTACAACTTCTGTTATATTCAAGTATTCAAGTATTTTGCTGAAAAAACATATTTATGGTTTCTGGCTAACATAATCCAGATGAAGATCCATTTTGGTTGAACAGCTGTATTGCAGAGCAGTGAGCAGTTATTTTTCTCTTTCCAGTGTCTTTCCTTCATATCCTCACTACAAGCTTTGCTTCATGAATACAATCCTCTCATAGTGTGTAATGCAACAGTGAAGGGAAACAATTCTAAATGACAGAACAGAACATTTTTCCTTCATCATTATGAATCAAGTTTTATCAGGTAGGCTTACAGTATAACCAGTCCTCTTACTTTGTGTCTGAGGATCCAGGTTCATTACTGAAGTCTGGAGGTCTGCGTTTTGACCGGTCACTCTTCATAGACAGACAGCTGGGTACTGGAGACTCTGTTCTCTGCCTGTGGTACTGACCTCTGGAAACAGAAATGTTTTATACATATCATTAGTTCTAGTAAAGACAGACAACAATGCATGTGACAATGCATGTGACATTTAAGCACCTAATGATTTTTTTTTTTATTGATTAATCTAATTAATTCCTGTTCTATATCTTGGCCTCCATAAAACTTTTTTCTCTCCCTATGGCCGCTCCTGGGCTCTGTAGTTTTCAGTACAATAGTGTAGGTTATCAAATAACATTTCCTCATTACAGTATAACCAGTCCTTTTACTTTGTGTCTGAGGGTCCACGTCCATTACTGAAGTCTGGAGGTCTGTATTTAGACCGGTCACTCTTCATAGACAGACAGCTGGGTACTGGAGACTCTGTTCTCTGCCTGTGGTACTGACCTCTGGAAACAGAAATGTTTTACACATATCATTAGTTCTAGTAAAGACAGACAACAATGCATGTGACGTTTAGGGCTATTTTTTTATCGATTAATCTAACGATTATTTTGTTGATTAGTAGATTAATCTAACGAATAATTTATCCATTATTCTAAAGATAATTTTTTTATTACTCGATTATTATAACAATTAATTTACCCCAAATAAATATGGACGTATTT
Source organism: Centroberyx affinis (assembly GCF_046629955.1). Classification (NCBI taxonomy): domain Eukaryota; kingdom Metazoa; phylum Chordata; class Actinopteri; order Beryciformes; family Berycidae; genus Centroberyx; species Centroberyx affinis. The sequence continues at coordinate 106,287 of NW_027279026.1, read as the reverse complement.
CCGTAATCAAATACGTCGAGGAGTCGCCCCAGCCCTAGTGACGTTGCATATTGTCACTTTTTCTGTCCATCTGGAGTTTTTGCTAAGGTGAACAGCTGGTTATGTTCATATCCTAATCGGCACTTTCACAATCTGCTTTGTGCCAGACTTTGGTTTGTACTGATCACCTCTGTCTCCAAGGTTCTGGCTGATGGTGTCGGGTCCAGCACTCTGTACGGACTCTGCAGAGTCAGTCAGTCTTTCATCGAGACCGCTAACAGTGACTCAAGCGACTCAAAAGAAAAAGACAGGTTTGAACTCTCAGTAGGTTTGGACATCTTGGTCCTTAAGGATGCCTTCAGCTGCAGCAGGTTCTGATGAGTATACAGTATATGTGGCAGCCTAATAAAATGTACCACTGTTCCATTGTATCAGTAAGTATGTTTACATCCACACCAATACTTCCATTACTGGGAGTAATCACCTTATATTATAAGTAATGTGATTCCTCTAATGACTTGGTTTACATGGATTCAGTGAATAATCTGCCTTGCTCTTCACTCCACTGCACTGCTCCTTGTTGTTTGCTTTGTAAATACAACATCCAGGTTACTGCATCTGGTGACCTTTGACCTGTTCAGTTTGAAAAAGCCAAAAGAAATCTAAGGTGTTTACATGCCTCAATAGATGGAAAGACTGAGCAGAAATCTAGCTGTGTTAACCAGGTTCTGCTTACTCTGATGATGAACTGAGTCTGATTAAGAGAATCAGATGAAGGCCTTAACATGACACTTTCAGTCTTAGTGTTGCCTTAATTGGGCTGAGATCCAATTATTAGTGCGCATGTAAACGTACTCTATGTAGGAGCAGTTCAGTGGGTTAATCAGTGATTCCAGTAGTGAGACGGTTTCAAGGAGGGACCACATGAAGAAATGAAGTAGAATTACAGTTAAAATGAAGTTGAACGAAACAAGTGAGTTTTATTTGATTAATTAAATGGCTGTAACAGCAGATGGGTTTTCTATGGAGCCTGGGAGTGGCCATCAGGAGAAAAATAATTTATGCTGTGGCCACGATTTACTGTAACATGCGCACAATATGCAATTTGAACCCTCGTTTTGTTGTATTCATACACACAACATACATTTCATTCTCTCCATTTGGTTAATATGAGCCTGGTTTTGGTTTATTCCTGAGCACCAGATACAATTTGTTCCCTCGATTTGTGCTGTTGACGTGCGCTCCACATGTAAAACCTGCGCACAAGTTGCCAAAACGTGCCGTTGAAATAGTGAAATGGTGCTCTGGATATATAAAAGGTGTGCAAGTCACAAGCTTCTAAAGAGTCAGAGCACATCATTTCATTTGAAATGTGGCGTTGCCCTGGCTGTGTTGACAGTGAATCAAAAGAAAAGGCAACATGTTTTCAGAGGTGGTTGAACTCAACGGCTCGGCTTGTTGGGATAATTGATGTGGCGTTTTAATTGTGGGAATATAATTATTTTGTGCACACAAATTCTGAATTAGTAGGAACTAAAAAAATAATTGAGGGAAGGAAATGTATTCCGCGTGCATGAATTTAGCCAAACCGAGGGCAGGTATTCACCAAATCCAGGGAGTGAAATGTATCTCATATGCGCACGTTGTTCTATATCTTGGCCTCCATAAAACTTTTTTCTCTGCCTATGGCCGCTCCTGGGCTCCGTAGTTTTCAGTACAATAGTGTAGGTTATCAAATAACATTTCCTCATTACAGTATAACCAGTCCTCTTACTTTGTGTCTGAGGGTCCACGTCCATTACTGAAGTCTGGAGGTCTGTATTTAGACCGGTCACTCTTCATAGACAGACAGCTGGGTACTGGAGACTCTGTTCTCTGCCTGTGGTACTGACCTCTGGAAACAGAAATGTTTTACACATATCATTAGTTCTAGTAAAGACAGACAACAATGCATGTGACGTTTAGGGCTGCACCTAACCATTATTTTTTTAACTATTAATCTAACGATTATTTTTTCGATTAGTAGATTAATGTAACGAATAATTTATCCATTATTCTAAAGATTATTTTTTTATTACTCGATTATTATAACAATTAATTTACCCCAAATAAATATCAAAAACTTGTCTCATTAATGTTTCAATATTTTATTCAATCATCTTCTCTTAAAAACAGTCCAACCATAAAATCTCTCCAAAATAAAATGAAAGAGAACTTGTTCAATTCAAGTAAAAGGAAATATAGTGCAATTAACCCCGGGACGCTCAGGCCTGATGTAGGCGGCGCAGCCTGTTTTTATATCAAGTCTGTGAGTCAGTGTCAGTGACTCCGCCTCTCTGGGCCAGTTTCGGTTTACAGCGGTGAAAATTACAAATGGACCCAATCATTGCGGGGGCAAAACAAAACGTCTTTTTCTGACACTTATGGAGTCGTAGGTTTCGATAAAACTGTTGCTTCATCAGAAAGAACAGCAGTAAAGAAATAACCGACGCAGGTCCATCTTTTAAAAACGTAAGCCCATGTTAGAGTGCTGATTCAGTGTTTTGCGCATGTCAGAAACTTTTATTCTGATTCCATACTGTGGAGCATGTAAACGCACATCTGAATGCCATCGTTATATTTAGCGTTCATGTAAACACTTGCGTGGCAATCTTCCTTCGGAATGATTTCATTCAGAATGAAAAAAGTCTCATGTAACCTTTGGGTCTCTGTCTAAAATACTCCCACACTATAGATGATCGTGGGCGAGGTTTTTTAGCTGCAGCTTGCTCTCCGGGGGAATCCATGCCTTGACCGGGCGCAGCCATCTACTTCATTACGACGCGTCGACCCACGTTATGCAAATGGACGTATTTCCGTAATCAAATACGTCGAGGAGTCGCCCCAGCCCTAGTGACGTTGCATATTGTCACTTTTTCTGTCCATCTGGAGTTTTTGCTAAGGTGAACAGCTGGTTATGTTCATATCCTAATCGGCACTTTCACAATCTGCTTTGTGCCAGACTTTGGTTTGTACTGATCACCTCTGTCTCCAAGGTTCTGGCTGATGGTGTCGGGTCCAGCACTCTGTACGGATTCTGCAGAGTCAGTCAGTCTTTCATCGAGACCGCTAACAGTGACTCAAGGGACTCAAAAGAAAAAGACGGGTTTGAACTCTCAGTAGGTTTGGACATCTTGGTCCTTAAGGATGTCTTCAGCTGCAGCAGGTTCTGATGAGTATACAGTATATGTGGCAGCCTAATAAAATGTACCACTGTTCCATTGTATCAGTGAGTACGTTTACATGCACACCAATACTTCCATTACTGGGAGTAATCTGCTTATATTATAAGTAACATGATTCCTCTAATGACTCGGTTTACATGGATTCAGTGAATAATCTGCCTATCGCTCGTCACGGCACTGCACTGCTCCATGTTGTTTGCTTTGTAAATACAACATCCAGGTTACTGCGTCTGGTGACCTTTGACCTGTTCAGTTTGAAAAAGCCAAAAGAAATCTATGGTGTTTACATGCCTCAACAGATGGAAAGACTGAGCAGAAATCTAGCTGTGTTAACCAGGTTCTGCTTACTCTGAGGATGAACTGCATGAATTTAGCCAAACCGAGGGCAGGTATTCACCAAATCCAGGGAATGAAATGTATCTCATGCGCACATTGTTCTATATCTTGATCTCCATAAAACTTTTTTTCTCTCCCTGTGGCTGCTCCTGGGCTTAATAATAGTGTAGGTTATCAAATAACATTTCCTCATTACAGTATAAGCAATCCTCTTACTTTGTGTCTGAGGGTCCACGTCCATTACTGAAGTCGGGAGGTCTGTATTTAGACCGGTCACTCTTCATAGACAGACAGCTGGGTACTGGAGACTCTGTTCTCTGCCTGCGGTACTGACCTCTGGAAACAGAAATGTTTTACACATATCATTAGTTCTAGTAAAGACAGACAACAATGCATGTGACGTTTAGGGCTATTTTTTTATCGATTAATCTAACGATTATTTTTTTGATTAGTAGATTAATCTAACGAATAATTTATCCATTATTCGAAAGATAATTTTTTTATTACTTGATTATTATAACAATTAATTTCCCCAAATAAATATCAAAAACTTGTCTCATTAATGTTTCAATATTTTATTCAATCATCTTCTCTTAAAAACAGTCCAACCATAAAATCTCTCCAAAATAAAATGAAAGAGAACTTGTTCAATTCAAGTAAAAGGAAATATAGTGCAATTAACCCCGGGACGCTCAGGCCTGATGTAGGCGGCGCAGCCTGTTTTTATATCAAGTCTGTGAGTCAGTGTCAGTGACTCCGCCTCTCTGGGCCAGTTTCGGTTTACAGCGGTGAAAATTACAAATGGACCCAATCATTGCGGGGGCAAAACAAAACGTCTTTTTCTGACACTTATGGAGTCGTAGGTTTCGATAAAACTGTTGCTTCATCAGAAAGAACAGCAGTAAAGAAATAACCGACGCAGGTCCATCTTTTAAAAACGTAAGCCCATGTTAGAGTGCTGATTCAGTGTTTTGCGCATGTCAGAAACTTCTATTCTGATTCCATACTGTGGAGCATGTAAACGCACATCTGAATGCCATCGTTATATTTAGCGTTCATGTAAACACTTGCGTGGCAATCTTCCTTCGGAATGATTTCATTCAGAATGAAAAAAGTCTCATGTAACCGTTGGGTCTCTGTCTAAAATTCTCCCACACTATAGATGATCGTGGGCGAGGTTTTTTAGCTGCAGCTTGCTCTCCGGGGGAATCCATGCCTTGACCGGGCGCAGCCATCTACTTCATTACGACGCGTCGACCCACGTTATGCAAATGGACGTATTTCCGTAATCAATTACGTCGAGGAGTCGCCCCAGCCCTAGTGACGTTGCATATTGTCACTTTTTCTGTCCATCTGGAGTTTTTGCTAAGGTGAACAGCTGGTTATGTTCATATCCTAATCTGCCCTTTCACAATCTGCTTTGTGCCAGACTTTGGTTTGTACTGATCACCTCTGTCTCCAAGGTTCTGGCTGATGGTGTCGGGTCCAGCACTCTGTACGGACTCTGCAGAGTCAGTCAGTCTTTCATCGAGACCGCTAACAGTGACTCAAGCGACTCAAAAGAAAAAGACAGGTTTGAACTCTCACTAGGTTTGGACATCTTGGTCCTTAAGGATGCCTTCAGCTGCAGCAGGTTCTGATGAGTATACAGTATATGTGGCAGCCTAATAAAATGTACCACTGTTCCATTGTATCAGTGAGTATGTTTACATCCACACCAATACTTCCATTACTGGAGTAATCACCTTATATTAGAAGTAATGTGATTCCTCTAATGACTTGTTTTACATGGATTCAGTGAATAATCTGCCTTGCTCTTCACTCCACTGCACTGCTCCATGTTGTTTGCTTTGTAAATACAACATCCAGGTTACTGCATCTGGTGACCTTTGACCTGTTCAGTTTGAAAAAGCCAAAAGAAATCTAAGGTGTTTACATGCCTCAATAGATGGAAAGACTGAGCAGAAATCTAGCTGTTAACCAGGTTCTGCTTACTCTGATGATGAACTGAGTCTGATTAAGAGAATCAGATGAAGGCCTTAACATGACACTTTCAGTCTTAGTATTGCCTTAATTGGGCTGAGATCCAATTATTAGTGCGCATGTAAACATACTCTATGTAGGAGCAGTTCAGTTGGTTAATCAGTGATTCCAGTAGTGAGAAGGTTTCAAGGAGGGACCACATGAAGAAATGAAGTAGAATTACAATTAAAATGAAGTTGAACTAAACAAGTGAGTTTTATTTGATTAATTAAATGGCTGTAACGGCAGATGGGTTTTCTATGGAGCCTGGGAGTGGCAGGAGGGCAGTAAGCCTACTGCCCTCCTGTGCATCAGGGAATAATCTGTTCACAACAATCTGCCATGTGTTTGTCTCCCTTGTTACAGACGGGGTCTTGCTTCCCGGGGTTTGGTGGCGGCCTAAGCCAGGGTCTATTACGCCGATAGCCTCTCCCACTGCATGCTTGAGTGTGTACTCTATTGCTATGTTGCACTGTGCACTTTAACCTCTGATTCGTTGTGTGTGTGAACTCACGATTGGTTGCATATAGTCTTTCTACCAGGCTCGGCCTTTGGTCCCCCCCCGGCTCCGGCATACCACCTGCCTTGGTCGGTAATTCCCCACTCTAACTAATGCAAATTCTCTTGACTGGTTAACTCCTTTTTATATTTTTAATTGTTTTACGCCCAAATAAATGGTATCTTTTTATACTTATTGGTCTTCCCCTGCAGTATCTTTTAAGTATTTTATTCCCAAATAAAATATCTTCGCTTTTTAACCTTGGAAACCTGGTCTCTGCTCCTCCTTTACAAACTTGTGTTCTCTTGTGTGAGGTTTTGTTAAAACTAACTCTCTGGGTGCAGTTCCCAGGGTGGCGTTGTCAGGTTTATGCCAGAAGTTCCCTCTGTCCCCCACCCTATGGTCACAATCTGGCGTTGTCAGCAGGATAAGGTTGTAAAGCAGAGACTGGTTTCCAAATTTTTCTATTTTTCTTGGCAGTTGGTTGTTTTCTCCGTAAAAGTGATGTGGTAGGTTGTAGGGCAAAACAGCAGTTGGCTAAACGATACCGTCGAGGGAGCAGCTTGGTTGCTGGACAAGGCCAAAGCCCCTCCACAGTTGCCTGCTTGTCTGACATTTTGGAAGCTTTTGGTTTGCAGCTATGGACTCTGAACTCCATGATCTGCGGGACTTGGTGATGCAGCTAAGGGCGGAGAATGAGCAGCTCCGACAGCAACGCACAGAGAACCCGACACCTACTCCAGGCACTCCCACCACCAGTGACTTTTCTCTTGGTCCCCCTAGGCCACCTACACCGGCAAGTGGGGCACCTGAGTGTATTCATGTATATACCTCGGGAGGGGAAGTGTCCCATTTTCCGGGGTACAGTGGGGATGGGCATAAGTGAATGGCTTGACAAAGTCTGCGCTAGTATGCGGGCTAGGCACCTTGCCCCTATTGACCAGAGGCTAAGAATGAAATTAGGTATCGACCCAGAATTGACAGGGAAGACCCGGAGTGGATCCTGAGTGTCCTCCAAGAGCTGTATGGGTGTAACCAGTCATATGTTTTTTGCAGGAGGGAAAGGCCATACCTAATCTGCCTAGCAAACTACCAGCTTATATAGGGGGGAGGGGGAAGACACACCTGGACCCTGTTAGGAGGGGAGTACCCAGGAGACAACTGGAAGGAGAGTCATTACAAGAATACTCTCATGCTTTATTTTGCCTTATGGAGAAGGTTGTTAAGTGTGCTCCTGGTGGTGTGCCTAATTCTGCTGTATTGCTCAGAGACCAATTTGTTAAACATGTTATTGACCCAGCCCTTCGCAGGGCACTGAAGCAGGAGGTCCGTAGAAATCCTGATTTAACGTTGCTTGATGTCCGCAGTGAAGCCCTGAGGTGGGAGCGAGAGAGTAACCCTTCTACAAGTCGGACCAGGAGTTGTTCTGTGCCTTTTTGTGCTATGCAACACTCCCGAATGCAGGTAGACCCTCCTGTAAACCCTAATATTAATGAGTTAGCTCAGCTAAAGGAAATGATGCAAAAGCAGCAGGAACAGCTTAGTCAGCTCTCGGACTGCATTAAACAGCTGCAGACCCCCCTTAAGAGACCTCGTCACACCCCCAGTAATCAGTTACTATGCAGACGTTGTCAGCGACCAGGTCATTTTGCTAGCCAGTGTGACAATGAGAGGGTTGTTCCTCAGGTCCAACATCCCCCATCTCACCCAGTACGGAGGGAGGCCAATCCCCAGCCGGCGGGTGGCACCTCCATCCCCTCCATTGTGCAGAGCCACACAGCAGATGGGACCACCTTGAGTTCAGACGACCCAGGTCAGTTAAACCCAGATGTTGTGTCTCAGTTAATTGGATCATGCCCACAGGTTACTGTCACAGTTGGGGGGGGGGGGGGGGGGGGGCTGTTTGCTTGACACTGGATCCATGGTATCCACAGTTACGGAAACCTTTTTTAATCAGCATTTTAGAGAGAAACTCAAACCCTGCCAGTGGCTGCAACTAAGTGCTGCTAACGGCCTAGACATCCCCTACAGTGGTTATGCGGAACTTGATGTGGAGGTCTTGGGTAGGGTCATACCTAGACGTGGGATTCTAGTGGTCAAAGATTCACCTAATCCCCTACTTGCCCCCAAAGCACCTGGTGTACTCGGTATGAATGTCATCCGTGAGTGCTATAGGGAGTTGTTTGTGGCCCTCCCTTTTCAATCTTCCACAAATTTAACTGGGTCCTGAAGCTTGGAAGCAAGCTCTTCAATACTGCCAGAGAGTACAACTTAGTCCTACGAACCCTAGGACCAGTGTAGCTAGGGTATGGGGTAGGCGTCCGACCCACATCCCTGGGGGTACAGTCAAACTTGTGGCTGCCACCTGCTCCCAACAGCTCTCGGCCCACACAGGTTCCACTCTCTTTGAGCCCCTGACTCAGGTAGACGCTTTACCTGCTGGCCTGTTGGTCTCCCCTGCAATGGTTCAGGTCAACCGAGGAACAGTGTACATTCCCATAGTAAACGTAGGGGTAGCTGATGTTACACTATACCCACGCTGTACACCAGGGCTCCTCAGTCCAGGTGAGGTCATGAGTTTACCTACAGGGGTCGCCGAGGTAGGCAAAAACTCCAAGGCAAGGGTAACTGCTACCTCAGGGCTCCCAGCAAGCTCAGGCTAGTCGTGTTCAGGAGCTTATTTAGTCTATGGACTTGTCAGTTCTAGCCGAATCTGAACAGAGTAGAGTTAGATTCTTGCTGCTTAAACACAAGCCTGTTTTCTCAGCACGTGAGGGGGACTTGGGGTGCACAAATTTGATTTATCACGATATTCCCCTACTGGACGACGTTCCCGTACGGCGCGGTATCGAAGAATCCCCCCATCCGATTATGATGCAGTCAAGTCCCATATTAACCAGCTGCTTGAGAGTCAGGTTATCAGGGAGAGCTGTAGCTCCTATGCCTCTCCAATAGTACTGGTCAGGAAGAAGGACGGGACCCTTCGACTATGTGTTGACTACCGCCAGCTTAACAGTAAGACACGGCGCAATGCTTTTCCCCTGCCCCGGATTGAGGAGTCATTGGATGCCCTCTCCGGCGCCAAGTGGTTCTCTACGATGGACCTCGTCAGTGGCTACAATCAGGTACCTGTGTCAGAAAAGGACAAAATGCACTCCATTTGGCTTGTTCGAGTTCAATAGAATGCCCTTTGGCCTCTGTAATGCCCCTAGCACATTCCAAAGGTTAATGGAACGGATGTTCGGGTCCCAGCATTTCCAAACTCTGCTCCTGTATCTTGATGATGTAGTCGTTTTCTCCTCTACCATAGACCAGCACCTGCAACGTCTGGATGTCGTCCTCAGCAAATTGGGCCAAGAGGGATTAAAGGCAAAGATGGAAAAGTGCCACTTCTTTCAAACTGAGGTGAAGTACTTGGGGCACATTGTCTCCAGGGAGGGTGTTTCTACTGATCCTGACAAGACCACTGCAGTTGCCAGCTGGCCACGTCCCAACACGGTCTTTGAGCTGCGATCATTTCTAGGGTTTGCCAGCTATTACAGGCGGTTTGTCCCCGGGTTTTCTAAGCTGGCTGCTCCCCTTAACCGTCTTGCTGCTGACCTAGGGGGAACTAGGACCAAGAAGGGCTCAACTAGGCCACTGGGGGAGGGTTGGACCGAAGACTGTGAGAGGAGTTTCGATGAGCTGAAAGCTTGTCTGGTGGCAGCTCCAGTGTTGGCCTATGCAGATTTCAAGCTTCCCTTCATCCTGGAGGTGGATGCAAGCCATGGTGGCTTGGGAGCTGTTCTCTCCCAAGAGCAAGATGGTAAGGTGCGGCCAATAGCCTATGCCAGTTGGTCCCTTAGTTGCTCTGAAAGGAATATGTCTAATTATAGTTCCATGAAAAATGAATTCCTTGCCCTAAAATGGGCCATGACGGAAAAGTTCCGGGATTACCTATTGGGCCATAAGTGTGCAGTATGGACAGATAACAATCCACTTAGCCACCTGAATACAGCTAAGTTAGGAGCAATTGAGCAACGTTGGGCTGCAGCCCTGGCAGACTTCGATTTTACCATCAGATACCGTTCTGGTCGAAGTAATACTAATGCAGACGCTCTTTCAAGGCAACCTGTCCCCACTGAGATGGCACCTCTCGATGATGCCCTCCCCGGGACTTTCGTTCCAGCCGCCATAAGGACAGCCATTGCGGACCAACCGGTTTCTGTCCTACCGGCACACTCTAACCATGACTTTACCCACCTCCAGGAGGATGACCCAGTAATCAGCAACTTCCTTCCTTTCTGGCGACGCCAGAGCCGCCCTACTGATGCCAAGCGCAGACTGCTTAGCCCTGCAGTGAGGGGGTTGTTTAAGCAGTGGGACAGGGTAGTTGAAAAGAACGGTGTCCTCTTTCGACGCATTTTCAGGTCTGATGGTGGGGAGGAGGCCTACCAGTTGCTCCTACCAGAGTCATTGCGAGAAGATGTCTTAAACCAACTGCATCAGGGACATGGTCACCAAGGGGTCGAGAGAACAACTGAGCTGGTGAAGCAACGATGTTATTGGCCAGGTATGTACCAACATATCAAAGAATGGTGCCAGAAGTGCGAACGGTGTGCGGTAGCCAGGCCAACCCAACCTCCAGTGCATGCCCCTATGGGTCACCTACTGGCCGCTAAGCCTAATCAAGTGCTAGCTATTGACTTTACTTTTTTGGAACGGGCTCAGAGTGGACAGGAGCAAGTGCTTATTATGACTGATGTGGTCTCTAAGTTTACCCAGGCGATCCCCACCCGGGATCAGAAGGCATCTACCGTTGCTGCTGTGCTGGTCAAGGAGTGTTTTTATAAGTTTGGGGTCTCGGATCCATTCGGACCAAGGCTGTAACTTTGAGAGTGCTCTCATACAGCAGCTGTGTAACCTTTATCAGGTCCGGAAAACACACACCATGCCCTACCATCCTCAAGGTAATGGCCAGTGTGAACGATTTAACAGGACACTGCATGACCTCCTGCGCACCTTTCCCCGGGAACAAAAATCCAACTGGCCAAAATATCTACCTCAAGTAGTATTCGCCTACAATACCACTCCACATCAGACCACTGATGCGTCTCCACATTTTCTAATGTTTGGCCAAGATCCTTAATTACCCATTGACTTTCTGTTAGGTCGGGTAGCTGGGGAAGGATCTGATACCGTCAGCGACTGGATAAGGGACCACCAGCAACATCTGAAGATTGCTCTAGAGGGGGCTAAGGGGCAGCAGCCCACCAACAGAAGGAGCGGAACGATGCAAAAGTACAGGATTGTAATTTTAAAGAGGGCCAGATAGTGCATCTTCGTGACCATAGCATCCGAGGTAGAAACAAAATCCAGGATTTTTGGAAGTCTACTCAGTACCAAGTACTTAAGGCCCCAGGAGAGGGTAGTCAGGTGTACTCTATTGCTCCCACTCACAACCTAGACCAGGTACAACATGTGCATCGGACACAGTTGAAATTGGCCATTGAACAAACATCTGTAGCGCTTCCCGTAGAGGGAGGTTCCACAAAAGACCCCGTTCCACCCGAGTATTGTGAGGACGATTATGAGGGTGAATGGTATGATAACCGGTCCTGCTAGAAGGGCAACTACCTCTGTGTCAATCAATAATGAGGTAAGCCTTCCTAGTCCAGCGGTGCCCATCGACGACCTTCCAGCCTCAAGCACCCCCCTGGATGATTCTCCAGCACAGCGTGTTGCCCCACCAAGAAGAACCACAAGGAGCACAGCTGGCCAACACTCCAATCATCTGCCAGTGGGGAGTTGGGTAAATGGGGCTACAGCCTCCCAGGGACCTGGGACGGGTGGTATGACAGCCTTGTTTAGACCTTGGAGTTAGTGAATCATCGGGACGATGATTCAAGATGAGGGGGGTAGGTTGTAACAGGGTGAACTGGTCCACCTTAAGAACATGGGTCCACCTTAACGGGTACTCCCCTCCTAACAGGGTCCAGGTGTGTCTTCCCCCTCCCCCCTATATAAGCTGGTAGTTTGCTAGGCAGATTAGGTATGGCCTTTCCCTCAAACTGGGCAGCAGTATTTTATACTTTAAGGTAAGGTTCCCTGTGCTTGGTTGTTTGTATTTTAGCTTGTGGGTTTTACTTATTTATTTTACTGTTTTTAATGTATTTTAGGCTATTTGTTCCCCAGACTCGCAGTAAACCTGCTGGAGTATCTGTGGGCCCACTGGCAAAGGTATGTGAAAAATACTGCATGTACCATCTCCTTTAAACTGGTCATGGTAGCCACTCATATTAACCTTCTTTTAGCCTAGAGTGGATCGCAGCCCCTGCCCAGAGTACCAGATGCAAGGAGCGTTGTCTTGACCCTTGTGAGATACATTGAGGTAAAAACAGGATTGATGGACTGTCGGTCCTTCCATGTTTGTGTTGGACCATAGCATTGCCAGTGTGTAACCATTTCTTTGTTTCTTTTTACAGCACAAACTGCTGTTTTGCCCATATTGGTTTTTTTGTAAGCCTACTGCCCTCCTGTGCATCAGGGAATAATCTGTTCACAACCATCTGCCATGTGTTTGTCTCCTTTGTTACAGACGGGGTCTTGCTTTCCGGGGTTTGGTGGCGGCCTAAGCCGGGGCCTATTACGCCGATAGCCTCCCTCTCCCACTGCATGCTTGAGCGTGTACTCTATTGCTGTGTTCCACTGTGCACTTTAACCTCTGTGATTCGTTGTGTGTGTGAACTCACGATTGGTTGCATATAGTCTTTCTACCAGGCTCGGCCTTTGGTCCCCCCCAGCTCCGGCATACCACCTGCCTTGGTCGGTAATTCCCCACTCTAACTAATGCAAATTCTCTTGACTGGTTAACTCCTTTTTATATTTTTAATTGTTTTACGCCCAAATAAATGGTATCTTTTTATACTTATTGGTCTTCCCCTGCAGTATCTTTTAAGTATTTTATTCCCAAATAAAATATCTTTGCTTTTTAACCTTGGAAACCTGGTCTCTGCTCCTCCTTTACAAACTTGTGTTCTCTTGTGTGAGCTTTTGTTAAAACTAACTCTCTGGGTGCAATTCCCAGGGTGGCGTTGTCAGGTTTATGCCAGAAGCTCCCTCTGTCCCCCACCCTATGGTCACATATGCAAATCGACGTATTTCCGTAATCAATTACGTCGAGGAGTCGCCCCAGCCCTAGTGACGTTGCATATTGTCACTTTTTCTGTCATCTGGAGTTTTTGCTAAGGTGAACAGCTGGTTATGTTCATATCCTAATCGGCACTTTCACAATCTGCTCTGTGCCAGACTTTTGTTTGTACTGATCACCTCTGTCCCCAAGGTTCTGGCTGATCGTGTAGGATCCAGCACTCTGTATGAACTCTGCAGAGTCAGTCAGTCTTTCATCGAGACCGCTAACAGTGACTCAAGCGACTCAAAAGAAAAAGACAGGTTTGAACTCTCAGTGGGTTTGGACATCCTGGTCCTTAAGGATGTCTTCAGCTGCAGCAGGTTCTGATGAGTATACAGTATATGTGGCAGCCTAATAAAATGTACCACTGTATCGGTGAGTACGTTTACATGCACACCAATACTTCCATTACTGGGAGGAATCTGCTTATATTATAAGTAATGTGATTCCTCTAATGACTCGGTTTACATGGATTCAGTGAATAATCTGCCTATCGCTCTTCACTCCACTGCACTGCTCCATGTTGTTTGCTTTGTAAATACAACATCCAGGTTACTGCGTCTGGTGACCTTTGACCTGTTCAGTTTGAAAAAGCCAAAAGAAATCTAAGGTGTTTACATGCCTCAACAGATGGAAAGACTGAGCAGAAATCTAGCTGTGTTAACCAGGTTCTGCTTACTCTGATGATGAACTGAGTCTGATTAAGAGAATCAAATGAAGTCCTTAACATGACACTTTCAGTCTTAGTGTTGCCTTAATTGGGCTGAGATCCAATTATTAGTGCGCATGTAAACGTACTCTATGTAGGAGCAGTTCAGCGGGTTAATCAGTGATTCCAGTAGTGAGAAGGTTTCAAGGAGGGACCACATGAAGAAATGAAGTAGAATTACAGTTAAAATGAACTTGAACTAAACAAGTGAGTTTTATTTGATTAATTAAATGGCTGTAACGGCAGATGGGTTTTCTATGGAGCCTGGGAGTGGCCATCGGGATAAAAAAAATGTATGTTGTGGCCACGATTTACTGTAACACAAGCACAATATGCAATTTGAACCCTCGTTTTGTTGTATTCATACGCACAACATACATTTCATTCTCTCCACTTGGTTAATATGAGCCTGGTTTTGGTTTATTCCTGAGCACCAGATACAATTTGTTCCCTCGATTTGTGCTCTTGACGTGCGCTCCACATGTAAAACGTGCGCACAAGTTGCCAAAACATGCCGTTGAAATAGTGAAATGGTGCTCTGGATATATAAAAGGTGTGCAAGTCACAAGCTTCTAAAGAGTCAGAGCACATCATTTCATTTGAAATGTGGCGTTGCCCTGGCTGTGTTGACAGTGAATCAAAAGAAAAGGCAACATGTTTTCAGAGGTGGTTGAACTCAACGGCTCGGCTTGTTGGGATAATTGATGTGGCGTTTTAATTGTGGGAATATAATTATTTTGTGTGCACAAATTCTGAATTAGTAGGAACTAAAACAATAATTGAGGGGAGAAAATGTATTCCGCGCGCATGAATTTAGCCAAACCGAGGGCAGGTATGAACCACATCCTGGGAATGAAATGTATCTCATGCGAGTTGCTGCTCCTGGGCTCCGTAGTTTTCAGTACAATAGTGTAGGTTATCAAATAACATTTCCTCATTACAGTATAACCAGTCCTCTTACTTTGTGTCTGAGGGTCCAGGTCCATTACTGAAGTTTGGAGGTCTGTATTTAGACTGGTCACTCTTCATAGACAGACAGCTGGGTATTGGAGACTCTGCTCTGCCCTCCTCTTCCTCCACACAGACACTCATCTTCTGGACTTCAGTCTGAGAGGTAAACCAGTAACACTGGAGACACACACACATACACACACACACACACACACACACACAGACATACAGTTAGTATCACCTTGTTTTCTTTAAATATGTCTAATTAAAACAGTGTGTATTAAACAGCCAATCAGGACTTTGTATCCACAGATGAATCAGTGATAAACTGTTTAGTTCATTCTGACTCTTATTCCCTCTACAGTCCACAGGGTGACAACTGACTCTTTAGGCCCTGTTTAAAAGATCCATAGCGCATGGTCTAATGCGCATGGCGCAAGTGCATTTAGGGCGTGTCCAAATCCACTTTTGCTAGTTAAACAGCATAATCTGGGCGCAAGGCGCACAGTGCAAAGGGGTTGTACTTAGTCTCTTAATTAATCATTGGTGTGTTTTGGGTGTAACACTTGCACCTTGGCGCATTGCTTTTTAAATGGTGGATTCGGCAAGTTGGAGAAACGAATGTCCAAAAAGTATCTATATGTCATTATAGACTGACATGGTGTGAATTAGTCTCAAGTAGCCTAAGGGGACGATCACACCGAGAAGCGTCACTAGAAACGTGTCGCCACAACGCCGAACACCGAATGTTGCTGGTGAGTGTTGTGCTTTTATCACTATACGCGTTGTAAACTTGTTGTTAGCTGTGTAGTCAACCCTCTGTTAACGTAGCGTTAAGTTAGCTACCTAGCTAATGTTAATGTCAATCTGCTGCGCCAACTTGAGGCGCTGGGATGAAGCGCTCCTCAGCGCCCTGCCCGCGCTTTCTGCCAGAGAAAAACACTACATGGACACACACCCTAAGTGCAACATTACAGTCTTTTAGACTGATGCGTTATGACGCACGGGGCGCATTGGACTGCCCCCCGTACATGCGTGCCTCCCCAGTGTAAACACACGCGTCGTACAATCCTGCCTCCTGTACAGCACTGCCTCCCGTGTAATACAGCAGTTCTCCACTAGACGGCGCATGTACTCCACAATTGAATCTGTGCCTTTCACTTTCCTGATGCAAATTTGAGTCTTGAGTCTGCTCAGTGCTCAGTAGCCTAGTGTCTGCACTGGTCTGCTGCGGGGGGAGACAGTTTGGTACGATGAGCAAACAAAGGTGTATCTTGCAAATGTAATACTTTGAATTAACTGTAGATTCATATGTTGTCCTGTTCACAATAATTTTTTTAAGCTTGTATTAATTTACTAAGGCCTCGGAATATTTGACTGCTAACCGTTCTTTACCCAGAGCCAGGCGAACATGCCTCTGTAAAATATTGGGCTACTTGTACAGTCAAAATAGCTTTGTCGATTTTTTTTGTCAAATACGATTTTTAAATAAACAAGTTAAATGCTATTTCTTCTCAGCTTCATTTTGATATGCACGCAGGCTAAGCTTGCTTCTTGTTTTCTTACCTCCTCTGTGTTCAAAGCAAGTCACAAGGCAGTCTGAAACCAAACAGGCACCGAGGTAAAGGTTTTAGACGCTAGTACAGATGTTGAAATGCTATTTTCAGGCAAAACACATGTATTGGTTGTTGATATACTATCAGCCTATCAACTATGGAAAAAAGTAATTTCTCTTTTCTGCATATCTGTATACCCAGACATGCCATCCACAGGTTAGTGCTAGATAAATTGATTTGAAATTATATCAACTAACTCAGTAAAATCTAATAATTTCTAATCTGAAATACTGTTGAGGACTGTTACTGTTGACTGTTGACTGTTACTGTTGAGGGTAAAAATTGTTTATTTTAATCACCTTTTCCTGTTGCATTTTCTCTCCATGCGTCTCACATGCAATACACTGAAGACAAGTTTGTCATGATCATTGTGGTAACTCTCAAAAATGTATAGGCCATTTCATATAGGCCGACCCAATGCAGTGTACTGTTACTGAGGATGTGCTGTATGCTACTGTGAGATAAAATTTCAAACAACAGTCAGTCAGGTGTTTATGAGCAAATGCTCATTAATATGCTTGATTGGGTTCTTGCTGTGTTAGATCTGGTTAGATCTGTATAATGTATTCTAAGTGGAAAGGACAGTTTGTTCTACAAATGGGTTAAAGGGGTAAACAGAAAAAAATCTGGTTTGAGGTTGTAGTTAAGGTTTTTATTTATTTATTTTATTTAACCAGGTGAGTCTCATTGAGATTACAAGATCTCTTTTTCAAGGGAGCCCTGGCCAAGACAGCAGTGATACAGTGTTGCAACATACAAAAACAAACATGAAGAGACATACAATAAAAACATAGCAGTAAAACAAGTAATAAAAAACACACAGAATCCTGCACCTAAAAAGAGTAGATGAGTCTAGCTATAGGGAAGCATTTACAAACTCCAATTGAATCGGCCTCCAAACCCTTCACTGCATTTTTAAAAGTGCTAAATGGGATCAGCTCATTCAGCTGATTTGGTTTGGTTCATTTGTTGATGGCATTTCTCCAGTTCTTTGGTACAAAATGTCTACACGTTTTGATAGACTTAAATGTGGGGTAAAAGTATGCATTTTGCAGTAAAAGCAACTTTGATATGAACTGTAGAATCTGTATAAGGTGATTCACCCTCTGATATGCCTTTCTTTCTCGGTTTGTATAAATAATCTTGCAAAAATGTAATAACTGAACGCCAATTGGTCTTTAGTTTGTAAGTTGCAATCCTGGTTGATATATCATTACTTGTGTATCAAAGCTAAGGGACAGAATCGTTTACATGGGAAGGCCTATATAGCCTCTTGAGTATTTTAGATGTGTGATAGGCCTACCATTCATTCACAAATGTACAAAAGTAATGACCTCAAACTTTACACGTGACAAAACTCACTGTAACACATCAGGTAATATGGATATGTTGTCTTGCCCCGGATGTTCCATCTCCCTGTGTAGTTTAGTGAAAACCAAGGGGTCTCAGTTTGCTGAAGGGTTTAACTCCAGTGTAAGTTAATGTACTTTTCCCCTCAATCTTCCTCTCTACTGTTTTGTCTTAATCTCCTAGTTAGAGAGTGAATTGAACCCAAGTCATAAAATGATTGCTGTTATGGCTTATCATTTAGGGTAGACAGACATTTTCATGTCCAGAGGTAGTGGCAGTCCGCCTGTCTTTGGGTCTACATGCAGGTCTTCCCCTGCTGGTCTGGGCTTCTGTCCCACCAGAACCTTCTCTGATGTTTTCCCCTACTCCGTCCTCTCAGCTTTCCTATTGTGTCAATACTGTCATTAACCCAATATGAAGAGAAACCAGCAAGACTAGAGCCCAGATGGGGTGCCCTGGTGGCTCACTGCGTAGAGCGCATACTGTAAGTCCTTCCTGCAGCGGCCTGAGTTGGAATCTGGCCCATGGTACTTTTCTGCATGTCTTCCCCTCTTTCTCTCCTATACCTTCCTGTCTCTCTCTCTGTCAGTAAAGCATAAAATAAATCTTTAAAAAAAAGACTAGAGCCAAGGTGTGTTTCATGAATTTCCCCAGTCAGAGAGAGTAATTAACGGAACACAAATTGGATTTACAAGACACGCATGAGAAAGGTCATGGTAGCTCAGTGGTCTAAGGAGCTGGCTCACAGTGTAGGCTGCAGAAGTGAAGGTCATGGGTCCAGTACTTGCTCATTATTTGGTTTGTTGCATGTCAGCCCCATTATGTCAGATAGCGTATATATAGGCCCACTTATTTGTAAAGTCATGAATTGTTTAGATTGTTTAGATTTTTTTATTAGGATAGGATAGCACTTTAGTAATTAGAAATTCAGGACTAATAAACTAAATTAACCCATTTTTACAATCCATCTTATATTTAGAGATCTAGAATTCTGTTTTGACGTTTGGAAATATCGTTTAGAGAAAATACTTTGAGGTTATATTTTTTTTTACCACTGAACATGACAAGTGTCCACGGGAAGCGGCAAGCTTGCCTGCAGTAAACAGTGTATTTGTGCCCAGATGACACCTGGCGGCTGAAATACGAAACTACAAGACGGGGCAGCGCTGTACGGGAGGCAGGACTGTACGACACGTGTGTTTACACTGGGGAGGCACGCATGTACGGGGGGGGGGGGGGCAGTCCTGCGCGGAACACCAGTGCCAGGCGCAGCGTCCTCTACAGCCTCCTCTTCACCGCGGTCTCACACTGTCTGATCCCCCGACTCAGACAACAACAATACACAACTTGTCTATGCCATTTTTATTCACATGAGTGAAATGTTGAGTGCGTGGTTACGTTCACTCAAAACAAAAGGCACATTTACGATACCTGGGTCAGGAAGATCCTGCACCAACGGTGTCGGTAACTGTCTGTCGGTTCTGAAATAACAGCGCTATGTTTCCATCAGGGCACATAAAATACAATATGTATGTAGGCTATTGACCAATCAAGGGCGATGTGTGTGTGCGTCGGGTGAAGGTAAGATGCCTTTGCAGTTTATTTTCATGACTTTTTGCTGGGCTGTGCTTTTTACATATTTACTGTGTTGTTTTTCTTGGTTGTAGGTTGCGTGTTTAGCAATTGGTAATGTGTGATGATGGTTAACGGGACATGCATTTGGCATTGCGTAATGGTGAGAGGGACACGTAGTTTTTGGCATTTGGCACTGCGTAATGGTGAAAGCATATGGCAATTTGGCAACAAAACGCATGTCAGGAATGAAGTAAAGTTCAAATTAGTAGATGATCCTATTTTTCTATTTTGCATGGTAACGTTGTGTGTGTGTGTGTGTGTGTGTGTGTGTGTGTGTGTGTTGAGAGAGAGAGAGAGAGAGAGAGAGAGAGAGAGAGATAGAGAATTGAATGATGCTGTGGGTCATTGTGTGGCAATAACAACGGGCATCATATTATTATTAGTTTTTGAGTTTGTATAACACAACAGATGTAGGCGCATCTTACTATCTGAATAATGCGCCCTTTAAACAGCAGGGAAATACTGCAAGACTGTCTGCCTGCAGGGCTCCTCTGTGGAGTCACTTCTGGTGCAGGCTCCGCTCTCAAGTCAGCTCCACTGTGAGGACAGGAAATGCATACAAAAAATACAAAATAAAATCGTGTAGACACTTCCGGTGGAAGCGATTTTGTCTTATTTACATTTAATTAATAATTATAATAATAATAATAATAATCATAAAAATTCATTTTATTTATATAGCACACTTTAAAATACAACGAAATCTCAATCTCACAGAAAGAGTAAAACAATCATAGTAATAATTAGTCAATAATTAGTCAACATTGTATTAATTCCTTAAATGTAGCATATATATTGACTTTGCCTATTCTGTCTAGTAGCACGTAACGTGGGTATCTATGCCAGTGTAGCAACATACTGTATATCGATTCAATAATTCTACTAGTAACAGTATCTTATTTACACGCGCTATTGATTTATTCTGTCAAAATATTACATAAACTCCGTCCATATAGCCTAGTGACATCAATTCATAGAAAAACATAAAGCTCGTTGATTGAACAATTGGAGCTTAAGGCTCTCTTCCTGTCTTTCTCAAAAAAACAGACTCTTATTTATGTCATAAGCCTCAACATCTTCAAATACTCTCTCTCAAATACTGCACCATGACTTTAGACCAGGTTTTTGTTGGTCAATGAGAAGAAGCGGCAATGAGCATACTCTGTGCGAGGTAGAGCGCAAGCTTGAATCTCGGTAGGCCACAGCAGTGATTCTCAACCTTTTTCATATCAAGGACCCTAATTTAGTCCACATTAGGGCCACGGACCCCCATTTGATGAGATTTTGTCTCTCAGACCCAAATCTGACAATATTTTTATTGTCATATATGATTTTGTCCAGAATTCCATGACTATCTGTATTGTAGGTAGAGAGATAACAGTGACACTATGATCAAAACAGTCATTCTTCTACATTCTCTAATTGTGTTAACGTCTTGTAAATGTGGCAAATTAAATGATGGGGAAGTTTAAAGATTCATCGATTTGCTGGGGACCCAGCCCCCGGAATCCCCTCCAAGGACCCCTGGTGGTCCCCGGACCCCACGTTGAGAACCACTGGGCTACAGAAACATATTTTTACCTTTCCAGACGCACTAGCAGGGTCATCAGCAGTTTATTAAACAATTCCAACAGCCTATGGGTTTGTTTTCTGTAAACAGTCCGTTTTAAATGGTGTAGATAGATTTACTACTGACATGAATAATGTGCTAAGTTGCTTTAGGTCTTAACATCGTTCAAAGCAGCTGAAATAATTCAACAATGACGCTATCTAGCCTTCTTCTGAATATGTAAATAACGCAATATGATTTTTCGAACCTGGTATCCCCATCCTTTCGGATAGGCTATTAGGCCTATCTGCCATGCCTGTGACTTTTTGGCCAGGTTCCGATATGTTTTTAATGTAGAGTTATTTTCATTGATGCTCCGGTGCCTACAAAACTTCCGCCTCCTGTAAATGTTGGAATGCCATTGAATTGCCACTCATTGAAAACAACGGCTTTGCTCTGCACAATGCCACGATGGCACGTTTGGTGTGAAAGCCCGGTGACCGGGCTTTTTTTAAACAACGTGGGCGCTGGCCGTGAAAATGTCAACTGTGTCGGTCGGAAACTAGCTATGACACCACGTGTAAGATAGGGCCCAGAGACTATTACAGTAAAATAATAATAATGTTGTAATAACACTCACCCTGCCTCAGTCTTCCAGTTTCCCTCCTTCTGCTCTGGGCTGTGTCTCAAAATGGAGTCTGAACTGACTTTCTTCTGACTTTCACTTCTGCTCAATCCAACGGTGCGTTTCATTAGTCGTTTCCACCGGCCCTCGTTGACTTCCCCTCGTCACTTCCCCTCGGGGGAATCCCCGTCGCCATCTTAAAGGCCTATTTCACTGCTGTGAACATGATGATTTATTAAAACTAGGTCACCCATGTAGTAGAAATGTGCAATTATTTTTGAAATTGGAGCCCTATGACCAGAGAAAACCGAGAAAACGGCTGTAGTTTCCCCATATCGCTGTTAAGGGGGAATACTACAACAACCAGAATGCATTGCGCGCGTCACTGACTCTGACGGTGCGTTCACGGTCAGTGTAGCACCAAAGACAAAGTTAGCAGAGAGAAAGCAGCGTTATATCTCTTTACTGAGGCTTATTTTCATTTACAAAACGTTTTTCCTCATCGAGTCTGGATAAATCGCACCCGTTTTCAAAGGATCATAAAACAAACCAGCGGGCTGGAGTCAGTTATGTTATGTGGATCAACTCACCGAGTGCTGGACGGTGCCACTGGATGTAGCCGCAAGTTAACGTTACAGGTAAAGTTAACACAGTCGCTGTTCGCTTTTGTTCTGTATTCAGAGTTGGCAAAGTCCGATATAATATTCTGTCAGAAAACAAAGTCAGGTTCACCAAAGCACCGTGAAGTTTGTGTTTGTGTGTGAGTTTTCTGTCTGTCCCCCTGATGATCATCACCGGGCGTTCACAGGGGTTCAGCCCCCGGTGCAGAGCATCTCTCTCGGCTGACGCTGTTCCAGCTCCCGTGGTCGCCCTCTCCTCCACACTCTGTTTTGTCTGATTCCACAGCTCTATATTCGGCCTCATAAGTTGTAATAGTGGCGCCACATCTCCGCTCTGACATTAATAGCTAGTTGGTTTTTTTGTGTTAGATTCAGCTTTTCTGGATGAATTTGAAATTGAAATTTAGCAGCTTAGTTTAGCTTAGTTTAGCTGCGGCTGAAACATCGCTCCGGTGGTCGCTTCCTCTTCCAGTCTCTGTTGCGTCTGGAAGAGGCGATATTCGGCCTCGTATCATGAAACTAGTTTTCTTCCAAATATACTGATATTTTAAAGTATTTAGTAGTATGATATGTTAGTGTCTGCTTTTCCCTATCGCTAGCGTAGCATGGGACGGGAGTGTTTTGGGAGACCCACATTTTTACCGTCCTTGAAGGCACCACTACAGAAAATGTGGAAACATAGTTTGTAGTCCAAGGCCGAGCTCCAAAAGCCCCCGGGTGACATGGAGGGAAGTTAAACATTGTTCATTTGCATCTACCACCGACATTGTAATGGTACAAAGCTGGTTGAAAATCGGCGAAGTTGCCCTTTAAGTGTCCTTCCATTACTCTGATAACTCAAGTGAACTTTCTGAGATCGACCCTTCAAGGGCCGAGGGAGCGAGTCAACAACGATGTAGACTTCACAAGCGCATATTTCCCAGGATGCATTGTGATCGTCCGTCAATTCCGGCGCATGAACAGGTGATGAATATAAATGCAACAAAATTTAGAGGATGTAGACATATTTTTGAAATGAACTCATCTGACCTGCTTAAGGGCAAGTGCATTCCATTTCAAATATTCTGCTCCCCCTCGGACCCCGCACCCCCGCTCTGCAAGTGGCCACTCGCGTTACGTATGGTGCTACGTATTACCAAGTGCCGAGGGGAAGTGAAGGAGGGCCGGTTAAATGACTAATGAAACGGAGCTCAAATGTCCACCCTCCGGACTTCCTCGCGTACCGTGACGTGTTCGACGTCATCACGTCAAGTCTGCGAGGGCACGAGGCCGCAAGCCGCTGATGGACAGACCTCAAGTCTGTTTCACTCGTTGCTGTGGAAACGTTCGAAGCAACAGTCTAGCGACAACTATAATAATAATAAATAATAATTGATTACATTTATATAGCGCTTTTCTAGGTAGGCTACTCAAAGCGCTTCACATATCGGGGGGGGGGGGGGGGGGGGGGGGGCTCAACTCATCCACCACCGATGTGTAGCACCCACCTGGGTGATGCACGGCAGCCAGTTTGCGCCAGAACGCTCACCACACATCAGCTATCAACTACAGTTATGTACGGTGATCGCTGCAGCACTTGCGTATGTAATTGTTCTAGGCTTGTTTTGTGAGTGAACAACATGATACTCAGACATTTCTACACAACATATAGGCTACACACATTCAAATACAGAAATGTTTGTAAATAAGGACCGGACTATGGCAAAATAAATTGGGTATTTCTTACATTGGAAGACCTTCATTTGTGGTTTTTCGTTCATTTTTCATAGCCTGGATATTTGGCATGACACTGCACAGCTTTTATAGGCTCCCATCACTTAAAGACTACAATAATAAAACACATTTTGATTACCTCTATAGCCGATACTTCTACATATTTCTATGTCATGATGTGGTTGAATATTATTTCTGGCCTACATGATTCAAGTAACGTTTTAATAAAGTCATTGTTTTACACATTCATGAAGTCCGGACATTTGGATTCAGCTTTTCACTTTCACTGTTCCCTCCCTCTTCTCATGTACTTGGATCATCTGGTCAGTGTTGCTCCTCCCCGCTCCATTTCCTGCAAATGTCTTCTGATAGGCTGAAGTCACATGTGCACAAGTGTGTGTCTGTGTGTGTGTGTCTGTGTGTGTTTGTGTCTACTTTTTGTTGAGATTTGTTTATGAGAAACTCTCTTGTATTGAATATGACATACCAGTCAAATAAACAACAGAAAAGACAAAATAACCCACAATATACATAAGAGAGTAAATAGGTACAGTATTCACCACACAATCAACATAACACAGTAGACAAGACGGTACAGTATTCACACATTCAGGGACTCAGTCTTTGTTCAGCAAAGCTCTGCTGGTGGATGCATGACCTGCTAGCATCCTGTATCTTGGGCCTGATGCCAATGGCTCATAGGCACTAAACAAAGGATGTGACACGTCCAATAATTTCCACTCCTTTCTTCATCAGTGGATTCTCAGAGATTGATGTCATACATCCAAGCTGTGCCCCAGTGATCCTACTGGACATATTGACTATCCTATGGAACTTATTTTTACCGCTTACTGACAAGGAGGAAAGGAAAGTTAAGACACGAGAGAACAGAACCATTATGTATTTGTTCACCTTGTATTGCCTCAACTTCTGCATGAAGTGCAACTCTGTAAGCCTTTCTTATGAATAACCTCCATATTTAAGTCCCATGGCCAATTTGCATCAATGTTCACATTCTAGAACCTGAGAATCCATTTGAATGGTTTAGTCCAGCTCTGTGCTCAGGGAAGGGAACTTTGTCAGGAATGCCTGGTTGGGGCATGTTGTCACGCTGATTTCAGGGCATGTTGTCATAACTATTGAAATAGTTTTTTTTGGTTTGAAATGGCTTTACATTCATTCTTTTCTGAATAGATATTATATTATTTTGCTACTTGAACCCACAAACCTTTGCTTGTGTAACATACAGCTACAGAGGGTACATTACTATTATTATTGTTTTCTTTAAGTGACTAAGAAGTTATTTTACATCCAAAAACATCAATGTGTATATATTACATGTACATTAATATATCATATTGTTAGAAATTGTATCAGAGTTTATGTTTGTCTGTGCATCCCAGGATCCCAGGGACAGGTTATTTTACCTGGTGTGTGGTGGGTGTGGATTTCTGAGATGAAGTATGTTGTTTTCAATACATACTCATGTGTCGTGTGACAACATGACCTGACGTGGGGTAAGTTGTCACAACTTGTCAAGTGGTATTCCATCAGTAATAACTTTTGCTTCCAGTAAAATATTGACTGACTGGCAGCTGGCAGAACATGGGTCTTTCACTTTCACTCACTTTAACAGTCGCAAATATGCCTACTATGCTTTTGGAACATTGTCTGGTTGCAGTAACAGATTAAGTCACTGGGTGGCGATCCTTGTTTTTACTGAGACTGAGTTACAGCAGCAACAGATTGAGTCTGTCTCCCAACGAGTAGCTTGTCTCTTCAGTAATGATTTGGTACGTGTTATACTATATCAATCTACATGTACGTTGAGAGATTATAGTGCCGTAGAGACCAGGCATTGTATGGTAGACAAGTATAGGTGAATAAAGTGGTACATGTGTGAAATCCCAATACTGACGTGGTCTGGCTCTGTCATGCTATCTTGGAGCAGCCTACTTTCCCTAAAGCTAATGTAAGCTAAGACACGACCAAGCACGTTACATCATGTGACCTAAAGAGGTGAACAGAGCTACCAACCAACCGACAAAGCAATCCATGGAGCCGCTGCTGTCCCGGGGCTAATAAAAATACTGAGTGAACATTGTCAAATTGTAGTCAGTGGGTTCAGGAAACAGGCTGCAATAGCAGGGTTCCTCCACTAGATGGTAGAAGATCTCTATTCTTGTTAGGTTTACACTTGCAGTTCTCTCTCTCTCTCTCTCCCTGTATCACTCACACTGTCTCTCTATATATACAATTATACATTGTTCCTGGTATTGTGGCAGCAGCAGACACATTTAGCTGCTAAGTGTTGTGATCTTCCCCCTACAGAGAAGGAAGTTTATTTTCATTTGGTAGGTCATGAAGCCTGGAATCACTTTTCCAAAGTTGTGGAAATATTTAGTCCTCATGTCTTTGTATTTGGGACATGTACAGAGGAAATGCATTTCAGTCCTTGTGGCAATAGGTGCAGACAGAGAGGAGGCTCTGAGTCTGGTCCGCTCAATGTGTTGTTCAGTTCAGTGAACTTCACAGCCAGCCTATCTAGAGGCTGGACCTCTGGGGTGTTTTGATTACTGTAGAGAGCTTTGTATGTTCTGCCTCATTTAGATGGAACCAAAATTGAATTGCTCTTTTTTGGATTTGAATGCTCAGGGGATACAGACCAAGTTCAGCCCTGCATGCATCACTTGGGGAATTTCGCTGCACTTTGAATATGGTTTTGCAAAATTCCAGTTGAAATTTTTCAGCAGGTGTTTTATCCCAATTTTTCATTTGTGGTTTTAAAATAGCGCCTCATGTTTCACTTGCATAGAGCATAACTGGTGTGATGAGTGACTTGTATGAAATGATGATCTTGTCTAGTGCCTATTGGAGCACTTGTACAGAAAAGTTGACTGCTCTTTCTTTAATGTCACTCACTGTTAGTATTTTGCTTTCTTACATTGTTGCATGTTGTTTGTAACCTGTATGTTTGTCATGATGCTGCTTTCTTGACCAGGTCTCCCTCAAGGAATCAACTGGGGAAATAAACATAAACTAAATACATAGAAATGCATTACATGAGTTTATGGAAAGTCATGTTCTTGCACCTGTATTCAAAATCTATAATTCTTTGTGTTTTATTTTTTCATAATTCTAGATACTTAACATGAATTGTTAAATCGGGGTGTCAGTGACATCACCAACCAAATTGGCAATGTAAATCAACAGATTATATTTTCCTTGATTTTCATGACTCACAACTTATTTAACAACAGAGCAATACACTGATTTATTTAAAGGCAACAATAACTATATATTAAAGTCAACAATTTCTGTTTAAAACTATGCAGATCAAACAATCTTCATTTAACCTTTATTCCTGTAGAAAACAAGATAGATGTTTAGCTTGGAGGAGTGAGACTGATCAGATAAAACAAAGATTCAAAGGACAAATATTTTAACCTGTCAATCACCAATAACTGATGAAAAACAATAATTTGATTCTGTCTAGTTAAATATCTCATTCATTTCATTTTCAAAATAAAATGTCTGTTCTTGTACATGTGATGTTAAAACTCTGATCAGTTACCGTTCACATACAATCCACTCTGTTCACACTGACTGATGGATCATGTTTGTTTACAGCGACAGCAGTAAACCTATATGAAGATGCAAACGTTAATATTCTCACTTTAAGGTGTGTGTGTGTGTGTGTGTGTGTGTGTGTGTGTGTGTGTGTGTGTGTGTGTGCGTGTGATCCTGTCCAGAGTGAACTATCATTTCAGCAGCTGTCTTTGGTCAGCAGTGTGAGTTTTTCTCTCTCCCTCCTCTATCTGACACAGAGACACTGAGGAACCAGACCCAGACCCGAACCCAAACCCAAATGCAGGGTATAGTGGTTCCATGAATGTGGAGTGGAAGGTGTGGATGTGGATCAGTGTGTCAGAGGAAACTCTGTAGAAGGACAGAGAGCCAGCAGGCCAGTCCAGATACACTGCTACTCTGTCAGAGTCAGAGGAGCGGAGGGAAGGTATGACTGTTTCTCTGTTATTGTGCCAGACAGAGTATTTGTTACCAAAGCAGACCAGACTCCAGGACTTGTCATTCCCTCCAAGCCTGCAGTCAGCACCTGCTCCTCTCCTGCTGATTCCTCTGTAAGTCACTCCTATATAAATGTCTCCTTTCCTCTCGACCTCCCAGTAACAGCGACCAGTCAGACCATTTCTACACAGCAGCTGAAGACAGCAGTCAAATCTCGCTGGGTGATCAGGATATGGCTGCTCCTCTGTCACCTCTGTCACCTTTCTGTTGTCTTCAGACAGGAGGAGCTCTCTGTGTGCTGTGTTTGGGTCCAGTGTAAGATCACAGGCATCTGATGGAGAACAAGACACAATACAGCAGCAGGTTAGAATAGAATAGAATAGAATAGAATGCCTTTATTGTTCACATACAAGGGCAATTTTGTTCGGAAGACATACAGGGAGTTTGCCATAAACAGTTTCTCATCTAATACACCTGTTCTGGTTATTTGTTGATTTATTGACAGTATGACAATTACTTTCTTATTATAACACGTGATGTTATGAATGGATGTCACACTGTGGTGTAGATGGCTTTTCCATCTCAATAGTTGAGTGTTTGCTGCTTTGTTTTCATGAATCAAACTAAATGCACACTTACACTTTCTTAGACCTGGTTTCAGCCACTGCACTCCACTATGGTCCACACTGGAGGAATAAACAAAGTCAGACCAGCAGATTCTCTTTGATGATGGAAACATTTATAAACCTTCCCTATGAAGGATTTCCACTCATATCCACCATTAAACATGAAACAGTATTCCTCAGCTTGTCAGTGTGACAGAGAAAATGTGTGTGACTCTCAGCCTTCTAGCAGATGTTGCCTCTCCATACCTGAGAGAGTCCAGTCTCCAGGGTGGATCCTCCAGTCCAGCAGAGAGCAGCTTCACTCCTGAGGCTCCTGGATGATTGTAGCTCAGGTCCAGCTCTCTCAGATGGGAGGGGTTGGAGCTCAGAGCTGAGGCCAGAGAAGCACAGCCTTCCTCTGTGAGCAGACAGCCTGCCAGCCTGCACACACACACACACACACACACACACACAGACACACACACACACACACACACACACACACACAGACACACACACACACAAGCAGCAAACAGTGACATAGTGTGGCATAGTGTGTTCCAGTAAAAAATAATACTGATAATCATCTCAGTTAAATTGTGCTCGATTTTGAAATAAAATCATCTCAATAACTTTCAAGAACGACCACAGCAGAGTTCCTATCTTAAAGGATAATTCTGGTTATTTTCAACCTGGGCCTTTGCCATCATGACTGTTGATTGACAACACACACACACACACACACACACACACACACACAGCAAACACACTCTCCAACAGTTAAACTTTTCTCCAAATAGTTGTGACTCCTCCTTTAACAGTAAAAAATGTTTAGTTCCAGCTTTAGCTATTCACTTCCTAGTGTTTGTTTCCCACCTACAAGAAAATAGGTTGTTTTACATAAGCAGCTTCTTATGCTAATGAGCTACTGCTCTGATTGGCTGGCCGTTGTGGAAGGTGTTTCTGCCCCCTGATTTCAAACTGGAAAAACATGACGGCTTGTTTGGAATCTTTCTCTTATATTATGAAAATGGTTCACCGAAATGTGTTTCTGAAAACATTTGAGGCGATTAAGTTTGTGGCGAGTCACGCTACTACAAGCATCCCTTCAAATCCTGAATGAACATCTGCACAGTAACAGGTGTGTCATCGTTCACTTTATTGTCCAATCAAAGATGTTTATTCCGTGAAAAACGTAGTTATCAGGCATCGCAACCTAAGAGAGAGAGAAACCAAATCGAGAGAAATTTAATTGAAATCAGTGATAGACTATTACAGACTGAAATTATTACTTTTGAACAACATAGAAATTAATTCCCGGCAGAAATATCTCAAATATTAAACTCCATCTTGCCGTGACTGAGGCTCAGTGGACTGACTTCATTTCAGGCATTTCTAACTCCGGTGCCAGTGAATGTGCGACCTGTTGAGAGTGACACCAGTGACTTTTCCTCACATCCGTGTGCACGTGGATGTGCACGTGCACGTGGAGTGTGCATGCATAGCCTACATAACATGTGCACATAAGTTTGCTCAAGTGCATCTCCATACACAAGTGAGGATTAACTGTGGTTGTTGAAGTTCAAAATGTGTGTGTATGTGTGTGTGTGTGTGTGTGTGTGTGTGTGTATGTGCGTGCGGGTGCACACATGTGCATGTCAGCTTGAGTGTGTGTGTGTGTATGGGCACTCAATACTTTTTTTCAAGAATTTAATGTTACTATGTTATGTTATGTTTGAATGATACTGTATCTCTAATATATTTGAATAAATGTCTCAAAATAGACTGCAAACTTTGAGGCCCCTTTTCTCAAAAACATAGTTTGGTAACAGTCAAGACATAAAGGGGCATTCCTCTTTCCAACATTGTATTAAACTCAAAATGTCTCCAGGGGTCAGTGTGACTAAAAATGATAGAGCAGGTCAGGGGCAGAAGACGTATTATACTAGGGTGTGAAAGCCAAGAGGAGGCCCGGCTTGCACTAGGTCTACCTAGTCTTAACTATGAAGTCAGGTTAAGTCAGGTCCCCAGCAACTTCAGTTGTTTTGGAGAAGGCTTCTACACCGTTCTGCTGTGGAGCTCAGGGCACAGTATAGACTAACAAACTTTACCTGAGTTTCAACTGGCATGGCAGTGACTAGATAATGACTGAATTTTCATTTTTGGATGAACTATTCCTTTATATATATATATATATATATATATATATATATATATATATATATATATATATATATAATCGTGCTGTGCCCAGCTGATCAGCTATCAGCTCTTTCATCCAAACAACTCTCCAGCTGATCAGTACCAGCTGACTCTCAGTCACCAATCACATTCAAACAAGTCAATGAGGAGGTTGAATCTGTTAGCTCACACTCTCACTCTCATGCACGCTGCTTGGATTCATTGGGAAGCATCCTCAAGAGCAGAGCCTTTCTGCCAAATACAAGTGTATAACCATTTGCAATAAATTGTCTAAACTCCTTTGACGCAAGTGTCTCTGACTGAAATGTGCATGTAAAGCAGAATTTAAATGGCCGTCTGTTGAACAGTAACAGTAATCCTGACCTGAGAGTTTCCAGTCTACAGTGTGGACTCTCCAGTCCAGCAGACAGCAGCTTCACTCCTGAATCCTGCAGGTCGTTGTTACTCAGGTCCAGCTCTCTCAGACTGGAGGACTGGGAGCTGAGAACTGAGGCCAGAGCTTCATAGCTTCTCTCTGACAGCTGACAGCCACTCAGCCTGAGGAAGAATTTTAAATGTATTTCTTTGTAGTTATACTCCAAAAAACATGGCCACCATCAGCCAATCAGCTTTCAGCATCAATTAGACAAGGTTAGCAGTGGTCAATCAGCACATAATTTAATGGGTATGTGCAACGGACCTTGAAGGAATCAGACATCAGGCTATAGTTACAATTAAAAAATCTGACAATTAAAATGTAGAGATCTCTTGCTCTAATTTACCAATAGATATAGAATGGATGTCAAAAGATTCATCTGGTCATGACAAACAACTTTGCCAATACAAGTCATGCCAAATGTATTTGTTTTCCGCCATTTTGACTTTCACCAAATTTGACACACAGCAGTCTGGACTGCCCCTAATAAAAGTACTCATGAAGGCTTCATTCTATCTTAAATAAATTTGGAGGACATGTGTAGGTAGACTGCCCAAGGTAACATGGAAAGTTTGGTGGCATTTAGCCTACAGGTGGCGGTATAGCAATATTCTAATTTTAAAATGGCCATTACTTGCAGTAGACAGATGCAAATGATTGAGCAGAAACTCGGGTGAATTTTGTTAGTCCATACAGCAGGTCCTGAGCTACACAGCGGAATGGCTTCGAAGCCTTCTCCAAAACAACTGAAGTTGCTGGGGACCTGACTTAACCTGACTTCATAGTTAAAAAAAACAACTGAAAATAACCATACAGTGGCTCCATGCTGCTCGTCCAGCATAATGCAAGTCTCCTGAAGTCAAACCACCATTATTTAGCTGGAATTGCCACTGTAGCTGTTATTCAAATTCCGCCCACCCCAGCCTCGATAGGTAAGACTAGCTTGAATTAGCAGAAACAAGACTTCCGGTTTGGCCGTTTAGCCTCCAAAATGAAAGCGTGACATTTTTAAATAGGTAGAATTACTGTTTTTAATCAATTACTTTGTATTTTATCGTCAAATTCAGTAAGTGAGCACCCATATTAATGTTTGATGTCATAATAATGAAGAAAAATTCCATAAGATGTGCCATTTTAACTATAAACCATTAAAATGTGCAGAACACATACAGAACAGAGACTAAAGTGGACATCAAACATTAATATGGGTGCTGACGTATTGAATTTGATGGTTAAATACAAAGTAATTGGTTTAAAACAGTATTTCTACCTATTTTCAGATCTCACGCTTTTATTTTTAAGGCTAAACGGCTAAACCGGAAGTCTTGTTTTTGCTAATTCGAGCTAGTCTTACCTACACTCAAAAAAATGAATCATGGCATAGTTTATTATTAAGTATTTGCATCTATTTGATTTTATTTAAATAATCATATTTTCAAAATGTATTTATTCAAATTCCTTAGAATAAGCATAAATCTGTTAATTGTGAAAACAATTCAATTTAATCAGTTAAAACGTATGAACATTGTTTAAATATGGCTAGCTGTGGAACAAGCAAGATTCAATTAGTTAAAATGTATGAGATTGGTTTACATATATATTTCGGGAAATGAAATCGTTTAGAAGCGGAAGTGACATCAGAATTCTCTCCACCTGTCTGCCATCTCACCTCAGAGCAGCCCGCGGACTGGATTGTGTTACCGGTAAGTTACATCTGCACTCATCCTATATAACCTGCCAATGTACGTATGTTTTATTAGTGCAGTTGATATCCAATAAGTCCATCATTGCAAACATTTTCGTCTAGTCTACTAACGTTAGCTAACTTAGCTAACTCGTACATGGTGCTAATAATATCAGCTAACTTTAGCTAGTTAGCTATTTTTCTGATTAGCCAACATTTCACATATTACTAATTAAAACGAGCCAGTAATTAAAAATAGGCGACATTTGCAATTAACGTTATCAGCCCGATAGCCTCATAAGCATTTGACCAATTAACTAGCCCTGTTCACGTCTAGCAACAGTTGCTAGACACCCGCAGACTACAGGTTAGCGCGTGCGCACACACAGCAGAGATGGTTTTTGGCGGAGCAGAGCACGGAGGACAGATTGAAAACTGTTCATGGGGTTGGGGAGGGGGTAAAATGCTGCTTCTCACACTTTTCCTAGATTAAGGGAACGGATTATAGGAGAAATTGTGGTTAATCTTGAGATGCATGTTCTGTAGTATCATATCAAAGTGATCTCAAAAACGGTGTGCATATGGTATTTGGAAGTTTCTCATTGATTGTGAAATATATTGCGTGGAGATCACTGGCTCACAATTTAGAGCGGGCCTACATTGTAATTAGGCATGATACGTTTTGAATTATGCAAAAAAAATATATATATGGGCAACTGTAGTTGAAAAACAAAATGTCAACAGTTTGCAAATGTGAACTAAAAGAGTGGTGCAGACTTTTTCTATTCCAAGGTTGATTGGAGTGGCTGTATTTCTGTCAACTATAAATATTTTACTTGATCAAAAGCATAAGCTACTGCAGTCAGTATATAATGGACATAATTTTGGTCTAAAGAATGAGTACTATTCAAAAAAATCTGTAAAAAATGATACTGGCTTTGTGATTTCATAAGCAAAAGAATGTCACACAATTATAGAATTAGATGTTAAATGCATTTTGTTTCTAACTAGAACTGTTTGTGTTTTACAGATACCTAATTCTTTGAAGCATCTTTTCTCACACCAAACTGTATGCTGGGGCAACCTCTTAGATCTTGTAAGTATGTAGGCTACAAAGACATTGACTTATAATACACACAAAATTCAATACATCAGATGACGAACAATGAAACTCATTTCGAAGTTCAGATGAATCAACATAACAAGCATAAACCTTCTTGTAGAGACGACAATAATTTCTTCAGGAGCCATTGATTACAGAGGTCCAAAACCGATGGCCAGCACTGTTTGAAGTTGGTGAAGTAAGTGTAGTAACCCATTTGTTTGAAATGTAGATGCAAATTGCATTCAGTGTTATACATCTTGTTTAAAGTCAAGTATATCCTGTCTTTTCTCCTCTCTTTCAGGTCAACTTGGAGTTCATGCGTATAATAACTGTTCCTCTGATATCAAAATTCATTGGACAACTGGACAGATACACTGATGACCTGATGAAGGTTTTCCGTGCCAAAGGAGGATCTGCAGGAAAGAAAATCCGCACCATAATGGCACTGACAGCTAATGTAAGTGTGTTTTTATCTATTATTTTTTTAAGGTGTCAAGCAACAAGCTGCTGGAATTCTTAGGATTTTTCTCTTTGTCCTCCTCCTCCTCATTCCTTCTCCTCTCCTTTCTTTTCTAAAAGTTAAACAGATTTGCAGGACAACAGTGATTTCATGTAGCAAATATACGTTTGTAAATTCATATTACCAAACATTCACCACCTTCTGATTCTTAGAGACCTTTAGTGATCTTTGTATTAAAGCAGCTTAATACACACAAACGACAAACAATTTCTCTCATGCAAAGTATTTATCGTACAATCAGAAAATGTACATTATATT
Source organism: Centroberyx affinis (assembly GCF_046629955.1). Taxonomy (NCBI): domain Eukaryota; kingdom Metazoa; phylum Chordata; class Actinopteri; order Beryciformes; family Berycidae; genus Centroberyx; species Centroberyx affinis. The sequence continues at coordinate 71,473 of NW_027279026.1, read as the reverse complement.
GTACATTATATTTGAAATTATATGAGTGACTATATCAAAGTCATCAGGATAATGTGGTGACAACTAAACATGTCTAGGGAGGGCGTCCAGCAAGTAAAGCTCTGGCTGTCTTAAAATATTACTTCATATATTAAACTTAAAATTCAGCATTACTTAAACTGTAGATCACTGCATTGACTAATGTTATATTCTTTGGGATCTTGTTGGTATGCTTGTTTCAGAATAAAGACATAAACATCAAGCGCGACTGTGACCTGAGGAGCCTAAGTGTCCTCAATGAGGACATAGAGACACTCGTCAAAGAATACGCGGTAAGTGTACGTCAACCTACTCTCTTTATATTATAAAGGTGTTATGGCTTTACTTACATTGATAGTTATATTAATTGTCTCATAGGCATCACAGTCTAGCTTTGCCCGTGTGTTAAACTATGCAGCTATCAGTGTGGAGCATGATTGATCTTACAAGCCAAATGAGAAACTTGTCAGCTGTAAATGACCCTGGTAAAGTATAAAACAGTTGGCAGTACAAAGTATGGAAATTATGGATCAGAATCATGAAACACTCAAACCATTATGCTGATCTCAGATTTGGTGTAGATAGGGAAGTAATACGTTATTCCTGACAAATTAAAACAGTAACACATGACTGTAGCAATATGAAAGAAAAATAATGCAGCAAAAATTGAAAAAAACTAAGAACTGTCAGAAACACTTTAAACTTGATGTACCATATACAAATTTCACTCAAATATTGAAATTTGCAGCAATTCAACCACTTTGATATGTTTTCCAGCGGGAGATATCAGGGTATCAGGCCAGTTAGTCACAATCACATGAACATCCTAATTTTCAGTGCTTGCACTTTTAAGCTTGGTTGTGTCCAGTTCCATCAGGATTTTCTTCTTCTCCTTAGCACTGGCCTTATTTTAATTCATATTATTGGTTTGTTGGCTTGCAGGTTTACAAAGGTAGCCTACTACTTAGGTGGCAAACTTTGTAGGCATCGATGGTGAGCTGAGGTAATTTTATGAAAACTGTCCAGCTGGCCATTTTTCTAAACTGATGAGTGATTTTGCAAACTTCTGGTTAGACAGAAATGGACGGTCAGTTTTCGGGTCTTTCTGGGTTTTTTGTGTGAGGTTTTGAAAAATGTTCCATTATTTTGCATTTGAATGATTCTACATATCTGTAATGTCAGAGTTTGCAAAACAGTGTGCCTTAAAAAATTCTGAATATCACAATGTGACCGGCATTGGGACACAACTCATTGTTCTCTGTTTATCCTCCAGGACAGCGAATCTAGAGAGGCTGAGTCTGGGATTGTACAGACGATGGGCATCTACGTCACTCGGGTGGAGGAGGCCGGTCCTGGAGACGAGCCTTTTGCAGATGTTGGTGTACTTGAAGGTGTGGAAGTTCTGCAAAAACTACGAAGTGTCATCCTTGGATGTGTGATGCTTTTTCGACTGATTTATGCGCTTAACTTAAGCTACCCTAAGGACCTCACGTGCACATTTGAAGTGTTTCAGAACATCCTGATGGAACTGGACACAACCAAGCTTTCACCAAAAGTCCAAGCACTGACAATTAAGACGCTCCAGTGACTGAGTAATTGGCCTGATACACTGATATTTCCCTCTGGAAAATGTATATCAAAGTGGTTGACTTGCTGCAAATTTCAGTACTTGTTTGAGTGAACTTAGATGTAAAATTTTCAACTTGTGTTTTTCACAGTTCTTGATTGTTATATTTTTACTGCAGAATATTCCTTTTATATTCCTGCATTCGTAATTAAACATGCATGAAAAGTGTGGTGGTGCCGCCACTCAACCACTGAGCCCTTATGGCAATGTTTTGGATTGTTAGGGTGGTGGTCAGAAAATATCGAAAAAAAAAAAAGATCTCAGGGATTCCTTGAAATGTGAGTATACTGTAAGCATTACAGTTATAATGGTTGATTTACCTGATTTACCTGTCTACCTCAAGTTTCACACAATTGTTAAGCACAGTTCTTGAGGGAGTTTATCGTATTGTTGCAGAAAGGTCTGTTTACAATATATATTCTTTGTCTCATGTAACAAGCAGCAAAGTGTTAAGGCCAATGGGGCACAGCTGCTCACCTGAGCCTTGTGATAATATTTTTGGATCCTAATTTCAAAATTGAATCCCAGGAATTGTTAGCCTTCTGAAATCATAGAAGAACAGTGTTCAGAAGCCTAGAGTTCCCTTAAATTAGCTTTTAAAATGTTTGCAATGAGTAAATGTTTGAAAATAGAGCACTTAACCTTAAGAGGGCATTTTCTTTCTTTTTTTTTTTAAATATTTTTATTGGGATTTTCCCAGAGGGCATTTTCTTTTTTATGATTTGTTTGTTTTTTGCACACAATACAACATGTTTGTATGAGCACTGGTTCTGTGTACAAGTATGTCTTGCTAGCTGCTCTTTTTGTGGGTGTGTGCTGTTATGTCAGTGTGCCATGCTGTTGAATGGAAGTGGTGTTGCTGCCTTTGAGATTTTGCAATGCCAAACGTGCCACATGCCTTGAGGAGCGTTAATAAATTGTTAAATGTGGAACAAGATGGTCTGACTGTTCTTTTTTTATGTATTGTAGTTACATATTGTTGTAGGTGTGGGGTGAATGGAAAAAAGATTTAAAAATTGGAAATATCTAGTTATAAATTTAAAATACATTGGGTATATTAATAAAAAGTACATAAATTTGATGCATTTTGAGTAAATTGGGTTTATTGCATAAACCTGGTTATTAAGCATTTCAGACAAATAGGCTTTATTAATATTGAATGCATAAACCTGGTTCTTATGAATTTGAAACAAATTGGATTTATTGATGATAAATATATAAACCTGGTTATTGTGTATTTAAAACACATTGGGTTTATTAGTACTATTACATAAATCTCATTCTTACTTGTTTCATTTATGTTTGACTGACAAATATGCATCACATTAAGTTTATTAGTTTGTTTATGTTAAAACTGTGTAATCCAAATGGATGGAAATTTTATATGCAATTAAAATACATAAATCTTAAATATTAGGCCTAAATATTTTTTTGAGTGTACCTCATTTTGAAATAACAGCTACAGTGGCGATTTCAGCTAAATAATGGTGTAAATGTCCGTCTTTTCAAGTCACTTTGGGATCATTTGGCTTCCCGAGACTTGCATTATGCTGGACGAGCTGCATTGATCCATTTTATGGTTATTATCTGTTTTCAAGTCAGGTTTCTACGACTTCTACGCTGTTCTGCTGTGGAGCTCAGGGCGCTGTATGGACTAACAAACTTCACCCAAGTTTCAGCTCACATGGGGGGGTGAGTAGTAATAATGACTGAATTTTCATATTTGGATGAACTATTCCTTTAATGGAATATCGTTAGTTTAAGCAGAACACTGTAGTCGTGCTGTGCCCAGCTGATAAGCTATCAGCTGTTTCATCCAAACAACTCTCCAGCTGATTAGTACAAGCTGACTCTCAATCACCAATCACATTCAAACAAGTCAATGGATGTTGTGTAGTCTCATGCACGCTGCTTGGATTCATTGGGAAACATCCTCAAGAGCAGAGCCTTTCTGCCAAATACAACTGTATAACAAATATATGTGAAGCCCTTTGAGTACCTAGAAAAGTGCTATATAAATGTAATCAATGAATTAATTATAACCAAATACAAAATAGAAACAGGTGCGCTTCTTCCAAAAGGCTACTTTGTAGCTGGGTGCAGGACTTCAATGATAAGAGTTTGAGTTGAAAAAAACTGTTACCATGTTTTGGTATTACACCTGGCTCTGATGAAGGTGTAATACCAAAACAAGTTAGCAGTCATGGCCAAAAACTAAATTGGTGAAAATGAAGTGACGTCTTTTTTGTTATATTCTTTTTTATTATTAAATTGGTGTGCTGCTTTCTTTCAACTCGAACAACTGTATAACCATTTGCAATAAATGGTTTAAACACCTTTGACGCAAGTGTCTCTGACTGAAAGTAATGATAAATGGCCGTCTGTTGAACAGTAACAGTAATCCTGACCTGAGAGTTTCCAGTCTACAGTGTGGACTCTCCAGTCCAGCAGACAGCAGCTTCACTCCTGAAATCTGCAGATCGTTGTGACTCAGGTCCAGCTCTCTCAGACTAGAGGACTGGGAGCTGAGAACTGAGGCCAGAGCTTCACAGCTTCTCTCTGACAGCTGACAGCCACTCAGCCTGAGGAAGAATTTGTGATGAACAACAACTTTAAAAGTATTTCTTTTTTCTCTCCTGTATAAAAGTCATATATTGAATCTATTCAGTTATCTGTGCACTTACACAGCTTTATTGGAGGCTTTGACCACTGGCAGCAGCCTCAGAAGAGCCTCCTCTGAAGCAGAGTATTTCTTCAGGTCAAACACATCCAGCTCTTTTTCTGATGACAGTAACATGAAGACCAGAGTGGACCACTGAGCAGGGGAGAGTCTCTCTGTGGAGAGTCTTCCTGATCTCAGATACTGTTGGATCTCCTCCACTAGAGAATGGTCATTCAGCTCATTCAGACAGTGGAACAGATTGATACTTCTCTCTGGAGAGGGATTCTCTCTGATCTTCTTCTGGACGTACTGGACTGTGTCCTGATTGGTCTGTGAGTTACTTCCTGTCTTTGTCAGCAGGCCTCGTAGGAGAGTCTGATTGGTCTCCAGTGAAAGGCCCAGGAGGAAGCGGAGGAACAAGTCCAGGTGTCCATTTGGACTCTGTAAGGCCTTGTCCACAGCACTCTGGTAGAGGTGTTTTAGTTTAGATTTGTCTCTGAATAGTTTAGACCGCAAGGATGTTGATTGTTGGTGTGACAGTTTATTGACACCAGTGTTGATGAATGACAGAGTGACATAAACAGCAGCCAGAAACTCCTGAATGCTCAGATGGACAAAGCAGAAAACCTTGTCCTGGTACAGCCCACACTCCTCTTTAAAGATCTGTGTGAACACTCCTGAATACACTGAGGCTGCTCTGACATCAATGCCACACTCTTTCAGGTCGGCTTCATAGAAGATCAGGTTGCCTTTCTCCAGCTGATAAAATGCCAGTTTTCCCAGAGATTTAATCATCTTCCTGCTCTCTGTAGTCCAGTGTGGATCTGTCTCAGCTCTCCCATGATACTTGACATTCCCCTGTTTGGACTGAACCACCAAGAAGTGGATGTACATCTCAGTCAGTGTCTTGGGCAGGTCTCCTCTCTCACTGGTTCTCAACACATGCTCCAGAACTGTAGCAGTGATCCAGCAGAAGACTGGGATGTGGCACATGATGTGGAGGCTTCGTGAAGTCTTGATGTGGGAGATGATTCTGCTGGCCTGCTCCTCATCTCTGAATCTCTTCCTGAAGTACTCCTCCTTCTGTAGGTCAGTGAAGCCTCTCACCTCTGTCACCACGTCAACGCACTCAGGAGGGATCTGATTGGCTGCTGCAGGTCGTGTGGTTATCCAGAGGTGAGCAGAGGGAAGAAGTTTGCCCTTGATGAGGTTTGTCAGCAGCACATCCACTGAGGTTGACTCTGTAACATCAGTCAGGATCTCGTTGTTCTGGAAGTCTAGAGGAAGTCGACACTCATCCAGACCGTCAAAGATGAACACAACCTGGAACTTGTCAAACCTGCAGATTCCTGCTTCTTTGGTCTCAATAAAGAAGTGATGAAGAAGTTTCACCAAGCTGTACTTTTTCTCTTTCAGCAGATTCAGCTCTTGGAAAGCGAATGGAAATGTGAACCATATATCCTGGTTGGCTTTGTCTTCAGCCCAGTCCAGAGTGAACTTCTGTGTTAAGACTGTTTTCCCAATGCCAGCCACTCCCTTTGTCATCAATGTTCTGGCTGGTTGATCTCTTCCAGGTAAGGGTTTAAAGATGTCTTCACATTTGATTGGTGTTTCTGGTCTCACTGGTTTCCTGGATGCTGTTTCAATCTGTCTGACCTCATGTTCATCATTGACCTCTCCACTCCCTCCCTCTGTGATGTAAAGCTCTGTGTAGATCTGATTCAGAAGTGTTGGGTTTCCTGCTTTAGCAATCCCCTCAAACACACACTGAAACTTCTCCTTCAGATTGGATTTGTGTTTACGCTGGCAGATGGCAGCAAGAGTTTCTGAATGAACAAAGAACAAAAAACGTTAATGAGTGGATGTTTCGATAAACATGAGAAATGTGAACATTTCCTGGTAAATGTATATACATCTCCACTTCATGGCATCTATTCAGCTCATCACTGGTGAGACAAACAGGTCCTGACTATGTGTGCTGCTCAATGTTAAAGGCAACTGGTGTGGTGATTGCAAGGGAATTCTCCTGTGTTTTGCGAGTGACGAGAAAAGATCACGGACAAGAAGTGTTTGGCGAACCAGATTCCGAGAGTGGAGGAGTATGCTGGCTGGGTTTCATGTGCTGGAACTGCGCCTACCTCCTGAGCGTTTTCGAGTAATCATGTATACACGGGCAACCTGGCCCTGGAAGCCTTAGATGAACGCTGTGGTCAGTGTCATGCACAGTTTGCCCAGGGTTTGGTTTGCTGTGACAATAGGTTTGACAAATGTTTTTCCATCATGTTAAACCTGTTAAAAGCCTCTTACTGCTCTGCAGAGAGTCAGCCAGATCCTCCTGCTTCATTCTCTTCAGGAACTGCATTGTGATCTTCAGAAAAGCCTTTCTGCTCCTCCTCTGCTCTTCCTTCTCACCGTCCACCACCTCCTCATCCTCCCTCTGCCTCTCTAAGCATTCTGGGTAATCTGGACTCAGAACCCTCTGGAATCTTTTCAGCTCGTTCTTCACAAAGGTGACGATGTTCTCCTCAAGCAGCTGGAACAGAATAATATATGAATTAAACTTTCTTATTAAAATCATGGAACACAGCATCAGATCCATCTTGCCTAGACTTAAAGTCCACTGGTCTAAAGAGTGCTGCATGGAGACTGAATGTTGTTTTGCATTTCACTTGTTGGTGAAGTAAAGGTGTTGTTGTGCATTTACACACCATAAATATGGAGTCCAGGTCTGTTTGATGCTCCGGGGCAGACTGACCACTGGGAACCTCTGACCTCTTCTGGTGGAGTCTGGGACACACACACACACATATACATTTTACATTTTTTAAATACTTTACTTGAATTCTCTCATTCACAGATTCAAATGTTTCAAGGTTCTACGGTGATGGATACTTAAAGGAATAGTTCACCCACAAATAAAAATGTTGTCAATATCTTCTCTCCCTCATGTCAGTTGAAACACTGGTGAAGTTTGTATGTCAGTATAACACATAGTGAGCTGGCTGGCACAACTTCATATCAGCCTTCTCCAAAACAACTGTTTCTTTAGAGTTTCAGAAAGCCAAAAAATGATATAAAGTTACTGCAAACAGCAGAATGCAAATGTTGTGAAGCCAAACAATTGCACTGTGGGTCCAAAAGTCCAGTATTTACCTCATTATCTCCTAGATTTTTCCCTCTCTCAGAGCTGTGGTCGCTCTACAGAGATTCCTGCTGCCTTCAGGTGCTGCTCGTCAGCTTGTACTTCTGAGTTTTGCAGTCATAAATACAACTTGTCATGTATTCAAGTGCTTTTTAGACAGAAATAACAAAATGTCTCTGAAACAAAAGTTGCTTTATGGTGGTACAAAGCTGCTTTGTGCTGCAAAGTTTATTGGCTAAAAGTTAAACAGAGTGAGAATGTCACATCTTGGCATCTTGGGTATCATGTAAAATTCAACTTTGTTTCATTTGTATGACTTTATTGGGTCGCTCAAACGTGCTCTACCCATAATTACAATATTCCCAGCAGCATTTTAAGGCACCATCTGCTTGCTACTGTTGTGACAGTTGTTGCAGTGCAGAACAAGTGATAATCTAGGAGATAATGAGGTAAATATTGGACTTTTGGACCCACAGTGCAATCGTTTTGCTTCAGAGTCAGTTTGGAGTCATGGTTTATGGTCATTTTTTACCTTTTTGGAACTGTAATAAAATGGTTTCTATCCAGTTGTTTTGGAGAGGGCTGCTGCAAAGCTGTGCCAGCAAACTGGCTGTGTGTTATATTGACATACATTACAATACATCAGGGATGCTGTGGGTATACTGGAAGACACAGAGGATAGCCATCACACAGGAGTGTTTACTGTCTAACAGTATGAAGGGCCAGTTTTTTACTTTTATAAATACAGTGGTGTCCATGTTTGAGCAGAATAGGGATACACATAGACCGGTCACTCCTCATGGACACACAGCTGGGAACAGGAGAGTCTGGTCTGTCCTGCTGGATCCTGATTGTAGTAACTGCACCCACACCATCATTGTCATCTCACATCTGGAAAGGCCCTGTGCATTTTGTGTGAGCCTCCTCCCTGATAACAGATCAGTATGGTGGGGGAAGACTGTGAGATCGAAAGGAAAGGGCACTGACCTCAATGTAAATTACCTCATTTCCACCCCTAAGAGCTGGTATCAAGGAACAGACCTGGTAAATAACCATAAAACTCCAACACTCAGTTCATCCCCAAGGAGACAGAGAGTCTGAGATGAGACACATTGGAATGTGTCCAAAATCAGGGGAAATCTTTGATACAGACTCATGAAACCTTGGGTATCACATTGTGGTGGACTCTAATGTATATGTCTAATTTTATGTGTAACTGTGATGTTTTATATAATAGTTATTTGCATTATTCAATTTCTTTATCTTTACATGGGGCTTAGATAGCCATGTTTGATATTAAAGTGTTCAGGAATTTGTGCTGAGTTTACGACAGTCAATCTGGGAACCAAAATTAGAGTTTCATGCATATGTAATGAGCCATAACACTAGACATGCCAGCCCACGCACACACCCCTCAACTGATCACAACAAAACCAAACACACACATTTCCAATGGGGATTTCATGCACTTTACGTGGTCGCGACACGTGTGCTAACGGAGTCTGACAACAACTTTGTTCCAAAGTTTGTCTCCAAAGACAGACTCAATTGCATCATCATCACAAGCCAGTAGAAAGCCTGTTTCATCTGAAACAGTGAAGAGAGCCTTGCTGCCTGTCTGCCTGACAAATACACACACACACACACACCAGCACGTGTGTCTGTGTGTCCTGCCTGCTAGAACCGCTATCAGCTATCCAGCTGAGTTTAACTCTGAAGAATCATCGGAACCTCCAGAGTGGGTGGGCGTTAGCCTTGAGAGACCCACAGCCCTGTCCAGCAGCCTGCGTGCTCCAGCCTGTGTGCTTCACTCTGCGGCCTGCTGAGATCAACTGAACAGACGTGGGATCTTCATCCTCCAGCACCTCGTCGAGCCGAGACTCCTCACAGCCTCCCGGCTTCAGCGTGCTTCATCTCCCTCCGGACCTCCGCTGGTGTCATATGTACTGATCATTGTCCGCTGGGCATCACATCATACATCACACATAGCTATTCCATTACATTCACACTTCACACACATATCACACACTTTATTACGGCTCCCGTAGTTATATAGTAACTATTCAGTTATTCAAAGATTCATCTGAGTCAGTTTTCCAGGTAGTTATACTGTCGCCCCTTTATTGCTGTTGTTGCTGACTCATGTCTTCCACTGCTCATCTTCCACGATTGTGTCTGCTGAAATGTTGGTTTAATTATCAGTATTGCATATTCACATGATCATCTATTCCTATTGCCATTGATTCATCACAATTCATAGGTATACCTCTTGTATATACTGTACTATATTCACTTGTATTTACCCGATTATTGAGTGTGCTTTAGTTTAGTAATAAATATATTATTTTACATAAAGTCACCTCCTGTGCTCATTGTGTGGGTTTAAATTCAAACATGCCGAGAACTCACTCCTTCAGATGAGACCTGTTGATGCTGTCTGTTATCTGTTGCCCTGTTCTTAATTCTCATTGAAGCTAACTCTAAATGATATTGATATCAGACACCATGAATACCTACCACCACTACACCACTACATTACATCTACATGATCAATCACTGTCTATATTTACATGTCTAAATCTCCTGTTTGCCTGAAATTGGCTTTTCAACGATGTTGGGACGTTTTGGTGTGTAAACCATTTCCTGTGGGCGTGTCTTATGCGTGTGGCCAGCAGTGAGCTGGTTGTGGCTATCAAGGTGAGGCTAGCAGGATGAGGGAACTTGACCAACTGTGGGGGAGGAGGGCAGGACTAAGGGTGCAATCACAACTACAGCTGGTTTTCTGTGCTCCAAACCATAGTGGAAGTTTACTTTGTTGTATTTTAGTATCTACAAATCATTTCTTTTGCAAAGTTGCACTAGAAAAATACATCCAAGACAAAAATGTGAGAAAATATTGTTAATAAAGTTTACAGCTTCTATTATATTCATTCTGAATCTTCATTGTGAATTTATATTTAGATCACAGGTGTGTGAATATTTTCTTTGAGTGTAAATTCCAACATGCAAGTTGTAAAGTATTTAGCTGAAAAAACATATTTATGGTTTCTGGCTAACATAATCCAGATGAAGATCCATTTTGGTTGAACAGCTGTATTGCAGAGCAGTAAGCGGTTATTTTTCTCTTTCCAGTGTCTTTCCTTCATATCCTCACTACAAGCTTTGCTTCATGAATACAATCCTCTCATAGTGTGTAATGCAACAGTGAAGGGAAACAATTCTAAATGACAGAACAGAACATTTTTCCTTCATCATTATGAATCAAGTTTTTTCAGGTAGGCTTACAGTATAACCAGTCCTCTTACTTTGTGTCTGAGGGTCCAGGTTCATTACTGAAGTCTGGAGATCTGTGTATAGACCAGTCACTCTTCATAGACAGACAGCTGGGTACTGGAGACTCTGCTCTCTGCCTGTGGTACTGACCTCTGGAAACAGAAATGTTTTATACATATCATTAGTTCTAGTAAAGACAGACAACAATGCATGTGACGTTGCATATTGTCACTTTTTCTGTCCATCTGGTTCCTCCATCTGGAGTTTTTGCTAAAGTGAACAGCTGGTTATGTTCATATCCTAATCTGCACTTTCACAATCTGCTCTGTGCCAGACTTTCGTTTCTACTGATCAGCTCTGTCCCCAAGGTTCTGGCTGATCGTATCGGGTCCAGCACTCTGTACGGACTCTGCAGAGTCAGTCAGTCTTTTATCAAGACCGCTAGTGACTCAAGCGACTCAAAAGAAAAAGACAGGTTTTAACACTCAATAGGTTTGGACATCTTGGTCCTTAAGGATGTCTTCAGCTGAAGCAGGTTCTGATGAGTATACAGTATATGTGGCAGCCTAATAAAATGTACCACTGTTCCATTGTATCAGTGAGTATGTTTACATGCAAACCAATACTTCCATTACTGGGAGTAATCAGCTTATATTATATTATTAAGTATTGTGATTCCTCTAATGACTCGGTTTACATGATTCAGTGAATAATCTGCCTATCGCTCTTCACTCCACTGCACTGCTCCAAGTTGTTTGCTTTGTAAAAACAACATCCAGGTTACTGCATCTGGTGACCTTTGACCTGTTCAGTTTGAAAAAGCCAAAAGAAATCTAAGGTGTTTACATGCCTCAATAGATGGAAAGACTGAGCAGAAATCTAGCTGTGTTAACCAGGTTCTGCTTACTCTGATTATGAACTGAGTCTGATTAAGAGAATCAGATGAAGGCCTTAACATGACACTTTCAGTCTTAGTGTTGCCTTAATTTGGCTAAGATCCAATTATTGGATTTGGTTAATATGAGCCTCGTTTTGGTTTATTCCTGAGCACCAGATACAATTCGTTCCCTCGATTTGTGCTCTTGACGTGCGCTCGACATGTAAAACGTGCGCACAAGTTGCCAACACGTCGTTGAAATAGTGAAATGGTGCTCTGGATATATAAAAGGTGTGCAAGTCACAAGCTTCTAAAGAGTCAGAGCACATCATTTCATTTGAAATGTGGCGTTGCCCTGGCTGTGTTGACAGTGAATCAAAAGAAAAGGCAACATGTTTTCAGAGGTGGTTGAACTCAACGGCTCAGCTTGTTAGGATAATTGATGTGGTGTTTTAATTGTGGGAACATAATTATTTTGTGCGCATGAATTTAGCCAAACCGAGGGCAGGTATTCACCAACTCCAGGGAATGAAATGTATCTCATGCGCACGTTCTTCTATATCTTGGCCTCCATAAAACTTTTTTCTCTCCCTATGGCCGCTCCTGGGCTCGGTAGTTTTCAGTACAATAGTGTAGGTTATCAAATAACATTTCCTCATTACAGTATAACCAGTCCTCTTACTTTGTGTCTGAGGGTCCAGGTTCATTACTGAACTTTGGAGGATTGCCTTTAGACCAGTCACTCTTCATAGACAGACAGCTGGGTACTGGAGACTCTGCTCTGCCCTCCTCTTCCTCCACACAAACACTCATCTTCTGGACATCAGTCAGTCTGAGAGGTAAATCGGTAACACTGGAGACACACACACACACACACACAGAGAGAGAGAGAGACAGAGAGAGATATCCAGTTAGTATGGCCTTGTTTTCTTTAAACATGTCTAATTAAAAACAGTGTGTATTAAACAGCCAATCAGGACTTTGTATCCACAGATGAATCAGTGATAAACTGTTCAGTTCATTCTGACTCTTATTCCCTCTACAGTCCACAGGGTGACAACTGACTCAGAGGGCTCTATATATCTGCGCCAACTGTTGGTAACTGTCTGTCGTTTCTGAAATAACAGCGCTAGGGCACATAAAATACAATATGTATGTAGGCTATTGACCAATCAAGGGCGATGTGTGTGTGCGTGGATAGGCCTATGTTGTGCGTCGGGTGAAGGTAAGATGCCTTTGCAGTTTATTTTCATGACTTTTTGCTGGGCTGTGCTTTATTTACTGTGTTATTTTTCTTGGTTGTAGGTTGCGTGTTTAGCAATTGGCAATGTATGATGATGGTTAACGGGACATGCACGTTGCGCATTGGGCACTGCGTAATGGTGAAAGCATATGGCAATTTGGCAACAAAACGCATGTCAGGAACGAAGTAAAGTGAAAATTAGTAGATCATCCTATTTTTCTATTTTGCATGGTAATGTTGTGTGTGTGTGTGTGTGTGTGTGTGTGTGTGTTTGAGAGAGAGAGACAGACAGAGATAGAGAAGTCATTCATGCTGTGGGTCATTGTGTGGCAATAACAATGGGCATCATATTATTATTAGTTTTTGAGTTTGTATAACACAACTACGGAAGAGGATTAGGGCCACATGTGAAAAATTTATTTGAGTTCTGAGTTTAAAGTCAGAATTCTGAGAATAAAGTCAGAATTCTGAGATTAAAGTCAGAATTCTGAGAATAAAGTCAGAATTCTGACTTTAATGTCAGAATTCTGACTTCTGAGAAAAAAGTCAGAATTCTGACTTTAATGTCAGAATTCTGAGATTAAAGTCAGAATTCTGAGAATAAAGTCAGAATTCTGACTTTAAACTCAGAATTCTGAGAATAAATGAGACTTTAATCTCAGAATTCTGACTTTATTCTCAGAATTCTGATTTTAAAGTCAGAATTCTGACTTTAAACTCAGAATTCTGACTTTAAACTCAGAACTCAAATAAATTTTTCACATGTGGCCCTAATCCTCTTCCGTACACAACAGATGTAGGCGCATCGTCTGAATAATGCGCCCTTTAAATAGCAGGAAAATACTGCGCCACTGACTTTACGATGAGCCTGACCACACCTCATTTTAAGACCAACAGGCCCATGGGTGCACAGATGGGCGCAAGTACATTTGCTATTTAAACAACGTGGGCACTGAAAATGACAACTGCGTCAGTCGGAAACTAGCAACGACACTTGCGCTGCGCTTTGCGCCGCGTGTAAGATAGAGACTTTTACAGTAAAATAATAATAATGTTGTAATAACACTCACCCTGCCTCAGTCTTCCTGTTTCCTCCTCCTGCTCTGCTGTGTGTCCCAAATGAAGTCGGAACTAACTTTCTTCACACTTCCCCTTTCAATGTTCCCTCTTCTTCTCATGTACCTGGATCACCTGATCAGTGTTGCTCCTCCCTGCTCCATTTCCTGCAAATGTCTTCTGATTAGGCTGAAGTCACATGTGCACAACTGTGTGTGTGTGTGTGTGTGTGTGTGTGTGTGTGTGTGTGTGTGTGTGTGTGTGTGTGTGTGTGTGTGTGTGTGTGTGTACTTTTTGTTGAGATTTGTTTATGAGAAACTCTCTTGTATTGAATATGACATACCAGTCAGATAAACAACAGAAACGAAGAAATAACCCACAATATACATAAGACAGTAAATAGGTACAGCATTCACCACACAATCAACATAACACAGTAGACAAGACGGTACAGTATTCACACATTCAGGGACTCAGTCTTTGTTCAGCAAAGCTCTGCTGGTGGATGAATGACCTGCTAGCATCCTGTATCTTGGGCCTGATGCCAATGGCTCATAAGCACTAAACAAAGGATGTGACACATGTCCAATAATTGCCGCTCCTTTCTTAATCAGTGGATTCTCATAGATTGATGTCATACATCCAAGCTGTGCCCCAGCGATCCTACTGGACATAATGACTATCCTATGGAACTTATTTTTACCGCTTACCGACAAGGAGGAAAGGAAAGTTAAGACACAACGAGAGAACAGAACCATTATGTCTTTGTTCACCTTGTATTGCCTCAACTTCTGCATGAAGTGCAACTCTGTAAGCCTTTCTTGTGAATAACCTCCGTATTTAAGTCCCATGTCCAATTTGCATCAATGTTCACATTCTAGAACCTGAGAATCCATTTGAATGGTTTAGTCCAGCTCTGTGCTCAGGGAAGGGAACTTTGTCAGGAATGCCTGGTTGGGGCATGTTGTCACGCTGATTTCAGGGCATGTTGTCATAACTATTGGTTTTTTTTTGGTTAGAAATGGCTATACATTCATTCTTTTCTGAATAGATATATTATTTTGGTACTTTAACCCACAAACCTTTGCTTGTGTAACATATAGCTACAGAGGGTACATTACTATACTATTACTGTTTTTTTAAGTGACTAAGAAGTTATTTTACATCCAAAAATATCAATGTGTATATATTATATGTACATTAATACATCATACTGTTAGAAATTGTATCAGAGTTTATGTTTGTCTGTGCATCCCAGGATCCCAGGGACGGGTTATTTTACCTGGTGTGTGGTGGGTGTGGATTTCTGAGATGAAGTATGTTGTTTTCAATACATACTCATGTGTCATGTGTCATGTGTGACAACATGCCCTGGCGTGGGGTAAGTTGTCACAACTTGTCAAGTGCTATTTCTTCGGTAATAACTTTTGCTTCCAAAATATAAAAATGCCATTTTTTTGAGGAGACGTTAATCTAGCTAGAAAAATATACAGTATCTTGTATCCCAGTAGGAAGGCACTGCTGAGAAATACACCAATGAGTAAAAAGTGTGACAAAATGACCCGGTCTCCCCTAATTGTGCAGTTCACCTCCCGCTCCCACAGGGACAAAGGGGCTCGGGGCAAAGTCAGAAAAGTGACTGGCAGCTTTAGTGTGAAGTTAGAGCAGACTCCGTCACCAGAGGCTGTTTTCTCATTCAGAAACGTGACATACTGGGTCGTCATAAGCAGTAAGGTTTTCTCTACTCCCGCCCCTTTTGATCATTTTAACAGGGGGAAAGCGATTCATAAAAGCACTGCAGCGCAAAAAATACCACCTGCTCTAGTAAAGACCGTACTGTACAACTTCATGTTCCTTTTATTTATTTAATAATAATTTTTTTTTAAATCATATTTTGATTCTTTTAAAGTCTTGTCACTATACTTTCTCCACCTTTTTTAGTTCCAGTTGTTTGAAGGTAAACAACAACTTAGCTTAATGTTGCTTTTGGTAGAAAAACTAGACCACAGTGTAGCCTAAACCATAAAGTCACTACTGCACCATATTTAGACTTCAGTTTTGAAGTAGGCTAATATTTGTTTCACAAGACTAAGAGTCCAACAGCCCTGTAACATTGAATTTTGGGGAAGCGTAGGCTACCTGCTGGGAATCGAACACGGGTCTTTCACTTTCACTCACATGACCTAAAGAGGTGAACAGAGCTACCGACCGACCGACAAAGCGATCCATGGAGCATTAAAGTCTGACCTAACACCAAAATGTGTTGAATAGAATGACAGAGGCCTAGAGGTCTGCTAAATGAAACAGGTTATTAAGATACTTTTATCTTTTTATTTTTATTTAATGGTACGACATCATCAACCTACACTTACTGTGAACACACATGTAAACAGACAACACATGTACACACATCCGTGCAAACACTCACAAATACACACATACAAACACACAGTCTGGTGCTGCCTGGCTGACAGACCAACAGGTGAACAGCGAGTCAGTGCATCAACCAGCTGTTAGGGGCCTATGGTAGAAAAAACACCTTTCCTTGTGACCTTAGGGCAAAAATGAAGCGTCCCATTAAAATGTCCCTTTGGATGAAAAAAGTGAGGGATTCATTGTTACTAGGGTGTCCCACAGTAGAAAAAAACAGAATTCATTTTCATTTTTCAGTCATTTTGCCCTAATGTCACACCAGATGGGTATTGGAGAAGCTCCAGTGCCCCTCTGGTGTGACATTAGGGCAAAAATGAAGCACAGACAGGGCCGGAGCCCCGGTCGCTCAACAGGTGGAGCGCGTACCGTTAAGGCAGCGGCACGGGTTTGAATCCGGCCGTGCCTCTGCTGCATGTCATCCCCTCTCTCTGCCCTGTCGGTCCTGTCAATCTCTACTGCCCTGTCAATAAAGGTTCAGTGTTTATGCCAAATAATATATCTCATTCTCACTTAGTGTAGTCTATGTTCACCACACACTACCTAAATACCTACTGCATGTATTTACCATGCTACTCCTGTATAGACAGAAACAGAAAATGTTCAATATGCCGCTGCTTTACTTTCCCAGCAGAGACAGAGAGCAGAGCAACAATATAAAACTACAGTAAAGCAGCCGACCTGCACACATGCTGTAGCAGTACAGTCCACAAGAGGGCGACCTCACTCCACTAAAACCTCCTGAACAGATCCATGACCTGAACACAACATGACCTGAACACAATATGACCTGAACACAGAGAAGAGCTGCTGGAAACTCTGAGCATGTCAACACTGTCACTGTTATCGCTCCACCGGTCTAAAGAGAGTTTTTTACAGTCTTAAATGTTTTGTCCCAGTTTTTGCTGCTTTGTTTTCTGAGGTAAAATCGGCCTGTGTCTTGGGAGTATAGCTTCCAAAATGGGTAAAATTGAGTAGAATAACATGTAAGAAAGGATGTACTATGAAATTCTTTGTCACATGGAAAAGTGGTTCCATGTGAAATGCTGGATCTTGGCTGTTGGAGCACTGTGACATAAAATCTGACTCTGCTCTTTCTTTAACATGACTTTGATTGTCAGCTATTTTGCTTTCTTATATTTTTGTATGTTGTTTGTCTGTGACTTTCATGTTTCTCATGATGCTGCTTTCTTATCTAGATCCACTTTTTTTCCCACCTAGGAATAAAATGAAATGGATTTTTGGATCCCATTTGCAAATCGTTCTATTCTTAAAATGGGTGAAATAATGTCAGTAGAAATGACATATGATGAAGTTATTACATAATTTAACACGTTACTGAAGTTTTAAAAATATTTTGCTAACAACCATGGCGTGGATGTTGTGTTCTCCTCACAAAGCCATGAAATGCTGAATGCTAAGTGAAGTCTGGTTGCAGATTTTTTTTTTTTTTTCATTGAAGTTTCAAAACATCAGATTCACCTGAAGTAATAAAGAAATGCAGAATAGAAGAAGCATGGAAAACAGAAAAATTCAATATTAATGCCTGTATGTAAAGTCATTACCTACTCACCTAAGACTGAAAGGGGGCGGGGCCAGAATACCTTATTTGGGCCAAAAAATGATGTCACGCTTTGAGAGACAATTTGACATGTTCCTTGATTTTCAGATGAAATGACTCACAACTTATAAAACAGCAAAACAAGATATTGGTTTATTTTAGGGCAATTATAATCACATTTAAATGAAAATACCAACATTATTCTCATATTAAGCTGCAGGTGTGTGTGTGTGTGTGTGTGTGTGTGTGTGATCCTGTCCAGAGTGAACTATCATTTCAGCAGCTGTCTTTGGTCAGCAATCTGAGTGTTTCTCTCTCCCTCCTCTATCTGACACAGAGACACTGAGGAACCAGACCCAAACCAGAACCCAAACCCAGGGTAGAGTGGTTCAGTGAATGTGGAGTGGAAGGTGTGGATGTGGATCAGTGTGTCAGAGGAAACTGTGTAGAAAGACAGAAAGCCAGCAGGCCAGTCCAGATACACTGCTACTCTGTCAGAGGAGGAGGAGGAGGGGGAAGGTACGACTGTTGGTCTGTTATTATTGTGACAGACAGAGTAACTGTTAGCAGAGCACTCCAGACTCCAGGAAGTTTCGTTCCCTCTAAGCCAGCAGTCACCCCCTCCTCTCCTTCTGATTCCTCTGTAAGTCACTCCTATATGAACCCCTCCTTCCCTCTCGACCTCCCAGTAACAGCGACCAGTCAGACCATTTCTACACAGCAGCTGTTCCCAGAAGTCAAATCTCTCTGGGTGATCAGGATATGGCTGCTCCTCTCTCACTGCCATCACCTTTCTGTTGTCTTCAGACAGGAGGAGCTTTCTGTGGGCTGTGTTTGGGTCCAGTGTGAGTTCACAGGCATCTGATGGAGAGAACAAGAATAGAATAGAATAGTATGGAATGCCTTTATTGTCCACACATGGACAATTTTGTTCGGATCAGCCACATACAAGACATACAGGGAGTTTGACATAAACAGTTTCTCATCTAATATACCTGTTCTGGTTATTTGTTGATTTATTGACAGTATGACAATTACTGTCTTATTATAACACATGATGTTATGAATGGATGTCACATACTGTGGTGTATATGGGCTTTCCATCTCAATAGTTGAGTGTTTGCTGCTTTGTTTTCATGAATCAAACTAAATACACACTTACACTTTCTCAGACCTGGTTTCAGCCACTGCACTCCACCATGGTCCACACTGGAGGAATAAACAAAGTCAGACCAGCAGATTATCTTTGATGATGGAAACATTTAAAAACCTTCCCTATGAATGATTTCCACTCATATCCACCATTAAACATGAAACAGTATTCCTCAGCTTCTCAGTGTGACAGAGAAAATGTATGTGACTCTCAGCCTTCTAGCAGACGTTGCCTCTCCATACCTGAGAGAGTCCAGTCTCCAGTGTGGATCCTCCAGTCCAGCAGAGAGCAGCTTCACTCCCAAGGCTCCTGGATGATTGTAGCTCAGGTCCAGCTCTCTCAGATGGGAGGGGTTGGAGCTCAGAGCTGAGGCCAGAGAAGCACAGCCTTCCTCTGTGAGCAGACAGCCTGACAGCCTGCACACACACACACACACACACACACACACACACACACACACACACACACACACACAGACACACACACAAGCAGCAAACAGCGACATAGTGTGGCATGGTGTGTTCCAGTAAAAAATAATATTGATAATCATCTCAGTTAAATTTTCCTTGATTTTGAAATAAAATCATCTCGATAACTTTCAATAATGTTCCTATCAGATAATTATATATAGGATAATTCTGGTTATTTTCAACCTGGGCCTTATTTTCCTAGTTTTTCCCATCATGACGGTTGATTGACTTCAAAATTTCATCGCTTTCTTCACTGTAGCTTTACGTAGCTTCAGTTAAACAAGAGCGCCGCTGTCCAACACACACACACACATACACACACACACACACACACACACACACACACACACACACACACACTCTCCAACAGTTAAACTTGTCTTCAAATAGTTGTGACTGAACACTTGTGTTTAGTTTACTGTGTTTACCTGTTCTCTGTCCTGTGTCTCGGTTTGCTATTTAAATTGCTTCCATCAGTGGCACTATAGCGACATCATAAATTGAAATGGCCATAATTCATTGGCTTTAAGTCTGATACACTTGACATTTTGCACACTTCATCTTTGCACAAAGACACAACATTACCTGACAGGATGCAGTTGTACGCCAAAAAACATGGCCACCATCAGCCACTCAGTTTTCAGCATCAATTAGACAAGGTTAGCATTAGTCAATCAGCGCATAATTTAATGGGAATGTGCAACTATGGACATTGAAGTACGGTGTAAAATTTGGAAGCAATCAGACATCAGGGGATGCTATAGTTAAAATTCAAATCTCTGACAATTAAAATGTAGAGATCTCTTGCTCTAATTTACATATAGATATGAAATGGATGTCAAAAGATTAATTAAACAACTTTCCCAATACAAGTCTTCATGCCAAATGTATTTGTTTTCCGCCGTTTTGACTTTCACCAAATTTGACACACAGCAGTCTGGACTACCCCTAATAAAAGTGCTCATGAAGGCTTTGGTGCACATGTGTCAGTAGATTGCTGAAGGTAACGTGGAAAGTTTGGTGGCATTTAGCCTACAGGTGGCGGTATAGCAATATTCTAACTTTTAAAATGACCATAACTCACTGGCTGTTAGGCTTTCAACATAGGTTGGACTCTCTCAAAACTTCCCTCTTTGTTTTGTTTCCCCCATCTGCCACACAAAAGTGTGTGATCTAGCGGTTAAGGCAGAGGTCTTCAAAGCACAAGATTATAAGATCAAATCCCATGTTAACACTATCCTCTCACAGCAGCAAAGTTGTGTCTTCAGGTCTCCATCTTGGTCTTTTCTATGTGGACTTGCATATTCTCCATGTTTGCAGTAGACAGATGCAAATGAGTGAGCAGAAAATAATATTGCAGGCTATTTTGACAAAATGAGTTAAATTTAACTGTAAAGTTTTTTAACTGCCTCATTTGTTCACGCAGATTCCATGATATATAGCACAAGAATTTCTTGATCTCCAAAATACATCAGCTTTTCAAGCCGTGCACTCGTCAAGTCATACTGTGGGAAATGCAACAGTTGACACTCTCTCCCACTGGCTCAGTGTGTAAGTCAACTGCCTCTGGAGGCAAGGATCATGAGCTCAAATCCCAGGTGGTGCAACTAAAAGTCTAATGTTTTTCACTTCCATTGTACCTTGAGTTGCTCAAATGACAAATAGTCACCTTGTGAACATGCAGTTTTGAGATACGAATACGAATACGAATACCTTTATTGTCATTGTACATGTACAACGAGATTCAGTGTGTTGTACCAAGCTACATAGGAGGAATAAAATATAGATATAAAAATATAAAAAAATAAATATACATAAAAAGGATAAAAAGGATAAATAGGCATGGAAGTGAAGTAAGGTATTATGCTTATCATGTGTGTGCATGGGTCACAGTCTTAGGTGTCTCTGGATGAGAGACTGAGCATAGGTCCTTGTATGTGTGTAGAGTTGTGACTTTAAAGGTGGTGGTAGGGGTGTGTCGGGTCATTGCAGATGGTGGTGGCTCTAAGGAGACAGCGGGAGATAGTGTAGATAGCTTCGAGAGGTGGCAGCTGGGCTACATGTACCATGTCGAGATGCCACATGTGAGGATGCTTTCAATGCTGCAGCGGTAGAAGGTGACAAGCAGGTCTTTGTTCAGGTTTACTTTCTTAAGTGATCTCAGAAAGAATAGCCGTTGTTGTGCCTTTCTTTACCAGTGCTGTGGTGTTGGCAGTACATGAGACATCCTCCGACATGTGAACGCCCAGGAACTTAAATCTTGACACTCTCTCCACCATGTCTCCATTGATGAGGAGTGGCGCGTGTCCACCTCCACATTTCCTGAATTCGATGATAAGCTCTTTGGTCTTACTGGTGTTAAGAGATAAGCTATTATCTGAGCACCACCTCGCCAGACACTGGACCTCCTCTCTTTAGGCAGACTCATCGTTGTCTGAGACCAGCCCTATCACTGTGGTATCGTCCGCGTACTTAACAATGGTGTTTGAATTGTGGGCTGGGACACAATTGTAGGTGTAAAGGGAGTATAGGAGGGGGCTTAGGACGCAGCCCTGAGGAGCACCGATGCTCAATGTTAGAGTGGAGGAGGTTCCAGGTGCAGAGGTGTTGGTTGAGGCCCAGGTCCCGGAGCTTGGAAACCAGTTTGATGGGGATTATTGTGTTGAATGCTGCACTGTAGTCAATGAACAGCATCTGGACATATGTATTTGGGTGCTCGAGGTGGGTTAGAGTGGTGTGCAGGGCAGTTGATATTGCGTCCTCTGTGGATCTGTTGGCACGGTACACGTACTGGTGGGGGTCAAGGGTGGCTGGAATAATGTTTTTTATGTGTGTCTGTACCAGTCTCTCAAAGCACTTCATTGCTTCATTTCCTGGAGTTCACACTGCAGAAAAGCAGCAGGCCCTGATGGAATTCCTGGACGAGTGCTGAAAGGCTGCGCTGCCCAACTAGCAGAGGTATTCACCTGCATTTTCAACATGTCTCTGTCACAGGCTGCTGTCCCCAAATGCCTCAAGACTGCCACCATTGTTCCAGTTCCAAAAGGTTCAGCCACTAAAAGCCTCAATGACTTCCGTCCATTTGATTCCGTCCGATTTTACATCCAAATGAGTTCTATTCCATTGTAGTGTACGAGTATGAAAAGGTGCCTATATTCCCATAAAATGAACGTCACTATGTCCAAGTCAGCCTTATTGCCAAGGACAGCAGACCTGCCAAGTCTCCAGACACTTGGTCGCATGAGAGCACTATTCTCTGCAAGCTCACAATAATAGTATGAATAGTATGGTCAATTTATGATAATGTCTTTCTCATATTTGGACAAATAAGCACCTTGTGCTTGGACCCCGTTCATTGCCACATGCAGCTGTATTATGTTTTTTATTTTATTTTTTTTATTCTCGCAATAAAGAACTGTTTTAAATGAAAGTTGACTGCTTGATCTATTCAATGTTTATTCAGGAGAAAAACTAACCCTTTAAACTTGACAGAAGTAGTGATTTTACATTGTCATACAACTATATAACCTAATTTTAAATATGGTAACATCTTCAGCCATATCTCCTAGCACTAATAGTTTTGTTTGTTTATTATTGAGGATTGCTTTTGCATGCTTTTGTACAGGTTTTGAAGAGATCCTAGCTCTCAGTGTAAACTGAACTTTCTCTTGCATTTTCTAGTACACTGCTCTGAAATTAGTTATGATAGTGCAGAAACTGTAATTGTCTCCAATATTAACAGTTGACCCAAGGAACAGGTTTGTGTTTTCATTTCAGTGCTTGACTCAATTTATGACAGAATTGAATTTAAGGTATCAACAACAGAGGCAGTAAGGAGAGGAAACAATGAAATATTCTCACAGACTAGAAAATAGCACCAAATGTTGGTATCTCAGCTGGTTTAAAAAATCACATCAGCAGGAAAATCTTACAGAGGACAGGTATTTTCACTGACATTAATGGAGCATCGCATTCGTTCAGGCAGAACACTGTAGTCATGCTGTGCCCAGCTGATCAGCTATCAGCTGTTTCATCCAAACAACTCTCCAGCTGATCAGTACCAGCTGACTCTCAATCACTAATTAAATTCAAACAAGTCAAATGAGGCAGTCGAATCTGTCAGCTCACACTCTCACTCTGCTGTTCATTCATGCCACTGCTGCTAGAGACCTGGTTGCTGCAAAACTCCCTCCACCTCCCCATCCTCCTCCTGTTATTGTCTGTCCATAGGATGTTGTGTAATCTCATGTACACTGCTATATATATATATACAACTGTATAACCATTTGAAATAAATGGTCTCAACTCCTTTGACACAAGTGTCTCTTACTGAAATGTGCATGTAAAGCAGAATTTAAACGGCCGTCTGTTGAACAGTAACAGTAATACTGACCTGAGAGTTTCCAGTCTACAGTGTGGACTCCCCAGTCCAGCAGAGAGCAGCTTCACTCCTGAATCCTGCAGGTCATTGTTACTCAGGTCCAGCTCTCTCAGACTGGAGGACTGGGAGCTGAGAACTGAGGCCAGAGCTTCACAGCTTCTCTCTGACAGCTGACAGCCACTCAGCCTGAGGAAGAATTAGTGATGAATAATAACTTTAAAAGTATTTCTTTTTTCTCTCTTGTATAAAAGTCATATATTGAATCTATTCAGTTATCTATGCACTTACACAGCTTTATTGGAGGCTTTGACCACTGGCAGCAGCCTCAGAAGACCCTCCTCTGAAGCAGAGTATTTCTTCAGGTCAAACACATCCAGCTCTTTTTCTGATGACAGTAACATGAAGACCAGAGCCGACCACTGAGCAGGGGAGAGTTTGAATGTGGAGAGACTTCCTGTTTTCAGGTACCGTTGGATCTCCTCCAGTAGAGAACGGTCATTCAGCTCATTCAGACAGTGGAACAGATTGATGCTTCTCTCTGGAGAGGGATTCTCCCTGATCTTCTTCTGGACATACTGGACTGTTGCCTGATTGGTCTGTGAGCTACTTCCTGTCTGTGTTAGCAGGCCTCGTAGGAGAGTCTGATTGGTCTCCAGTGAAAGGCCCAGGAGGAAGCGGAGGAACAAGTCCAGGTGTCCATTTGGACTCTGTAAGGCCTTGTCCACAGCACTCTGGTAGAGGTGATTTACCTGAGATTTGTCTCTGGACATTGATTGAGGTTCTGACAGTACATTGACACCAGAGTCGATGAATGAGACAATGACATAAACAGCAGCCAGAAACTCCTGAATGCTCAGATGGACAAAGCAGAAAACCTTGTCCTGGTACAACCCACACTCCTCTTTAAAGATCTGTGTGAACACTCCTGAGTACTCTGAGGCTGCTCTGATATCAATGCCACACTCTGTCAGGTCTGCTTCATAGAAAATCAGGTTCCCTTTCTCCAGCTGGTCAAATGCCAGTTTTCCCAGAGATTTAATCATCTTCGTGCTCTCTGTAGTCCAGAGTGGATCTGTCTCAGCTCTCCCATGATACTTGACATTCCCCTGTTTGGACTGAACCACCAGGAAATGGATGTACATCTCAGTCAGGGTCTTGGGCAGGTCTCCTCTCTCAATGGTTCTCAACACATGCTCCAGAACTGTAGCAGTGATCCAACAGAAGACTGGGATGTGGCACATGATGTGGAGGCTTTGTGATGTCTTGATGTGGGAGATGATTCTGCTGGCCTGCTCCTCATCTCTGAATCTCTTCCTGAAGTACTCCTCCTTCTGTGGGTCAGTGAAGCCTCTCACCTCTGTCACCATGTCAACGCACTCAGGAGGGATTTGATTGGCTGCTGCAGGTCGTGTGGTTATCCAGAGGCGAGCAGAGGGAAGCAGTTTGCCCTTGATGAGGTTTGTCAGCAGCACATCCACTGAGGTTGACTCTGTAACATCAGTCAGGATCTCGTTGTTCTTGAAGTCTAGAGGAAGTCGACACTCATCCAGACCGTCAAAGATGAACACAACCTGGAACTTGTCGAACTTGCAGATTCCTGCTTCTTTGGTCTCAATAAAGAAGTGATGAAGAAGTTTCACCAAGCTGTACTTTTTCCCTTTCAGCAGATTCAGCTCTCGGAAAGTGAATGGAAATGTGAACCGTATATCCTGGTTGGCTTTGTCTTCAGCCCAGTCCAGAGTGAACTTCTGTGTTAAGACTGTTTTCCCAATGCCAGCCACTCCCTTTGTCATCAATGTTCTGGTTGGTTGATCTCTTCCAGGTAAGGGTTTAAAGATGTCTTCACATTTGATTGGTGTTTCTGGTCTCGCTGGTTTCCTGGATGCTGTTTCAATCTGTCTGACCTCATGTTCATCATTGACCTCTCCACTCCCTCCCTCTGTGATGTAGAGCTCTGTGTAGATCTGATTCAGAAGTGTTGGGTTTCCTGCTTTAGCAATCCCCTCAAACACACACTGAAACTTCTCTTTCAGATTGGATTTGAGTTTACGCTGGCAGATGGCATCAAGAGTTTCTGAATGAACAAAGAACAAATAACGTTAATGAGTGGATGTTTCGGTAAACATGAGAAATGTGAACATTTCCTGGTAATTGTATATCTCTACTTCATGGCATCTATTCATCTCATCACTGGTGAGTGGACAACCAGGTCCTGACTATGTGTGCAGCTCAATGTGAAAGGCAACTGGTGTGGTGCTGTTTTTTTCCCAACGTGCACCACTGTCACTGCGTATTACACTCACATTAGCAAATTAGTCATTTTACCAGATTATCCAGAGGCATTGTGCTCAGTTACCTTTTCAACCTTGAACTGAATAGTGCCATGGCACACCATACCCAATTGGCTGTCCGGAGTGGCTGTCACTTTGGGGGGTGGGCTTACACGCAGTCGGTAGTTGTGAAAGGGGGGTGTGTCGGAGTGTTTGGGGGATCTTCACTACATGTGTGAGTGTGGCATAGGGGGGGGGAGCCCACGAGAGATTGCAAGGGAATTCTCCTGTGTTTTGTGAGTGACGAGAAAAGATCACGGACAAGAAGTGTTTGGCCTCTCCCAAAAGTTTTAAGTTTACTTTAGTCTGCATCTCATGTGTTAACTAAATGAACTGTCAACGGAGCGCTAAGGCGAACCGGATTCTGTGAACGGAGGAGCGTGCTGGCCGGGTTTCATGAGCTGGAACTGCGCCTATCTCCTGAGCGACTTCGGGTAATCATGTATGCACGGGTAGCCTGGCCCTGGAAGCCCTTAGACAAACGCTGTGGTCAATGTCATGCACAGTTTGCCCTGGGTTTGGTTTGCTGTGACAATAGGTTTGGCAAATGTTTTTCCATCATGTTAAACCTGTTAAAAGCCTCTTACTGCTCTGCAGAGAGTCAGCCAGATCCTCCTGCTTCATTCTCCTCAGGAACTGCAGTGTGATCTTCAGAAAAGCCTTTCTGCTCCTCCTCTGCTCTTCCTTCTCACTGCCCACCACCTCCTCATCCTCCCTCTGCCTCTCTAAGCATTCTGGGTAATCTGGACTCAGAGCCCTCTGGAACCTTTTCAGCTCGTTCTTCACAAAGGTGACGATGTTCTCCTCAAGCAGCTGGAACAGAATAATATATGAATTAAACTTTCTTATTAAAATCATGGAACACAACATCAGATCCATCTTGCATAGACTGAAAGTCCACTGGTCTAAAGAGTGCTGCATGGAGACTGAATGTTTGTTTTGCATTTCACTTGTTGGTGAAGTAAAGGTGGTGTTGTGCATTTACACACCATAAATATGGAGTCCAGGTCTGTTTGATGCTCCTGGGCAGACTGACCACTGGGAGACTCTGACCTCTTCTGGTGGAGTCTGGGACACACACACACACACACACACACACACACACACACACACACACACACACACACACACATGCACACATATTTGAAATACTTCACTTGAATTTACTCATTCACAGATTAAAATGTTTCAAGGTTCTACAGTGATGGACACTTAAAGGAATAGTTCACCCACAAATAAAAATGTTGTCAATATCTTCTCCCCCTCATGTCAGTTGAAACACTGGTGAAGTTTGTATGTCAGTATAACACACAGTGATCTAGCTGGCACAGCTTCATATCAGCCTTCTCCAAAACAACTGTTTCTTTAGAGTTCCAGAAAGCCATTCAGTTCAGCCAAGACATAAAATTACTGCAAACAGCAGAATGCAAGTGTTGTAAAGCCAAACGATTGCACTGTGGGTCCAAAAGTCCAATATTTACCTCATTATCTCCTAGATTTTTCCCTCTCTCAGAGCTCTGGTCGCTCTACAGAGATTCCTGCTGCCTTCAGGTGCTGCTCGTCAGCTTGTACTTCTGAGTTTTACAGTCATAAATACAACTCGTCATGTATTCAAGTACTTTTTAGACACGAATAAGAAAATTCACTCTGAAACAAAACTTGCTTTTTGGTGACTGTTTTAGAAACCAAGTGGTACAAAGCTACTTTGTGCTGCAAAGTTTATTGGCTACAAGTTCAACAGAGTGAGAATGTCACATCTTGGCATCTTGGGTATCATGTAAAATTCAACTTTGTTCCATTTATATCACTTTATTGGGTCGCTCAAGCGTGCTCTGCCCATAATTACAATATTCCCAGCAGCATTTGAAGGCAGCATCTGCTTGCTACTGTTGAGACGGTTGTTGCAGTGCAGAACAAGTGATAATCTAGGAGATCATGAGGTAAATATTGAACTTTTGGACCTAGAGTGCAATCATTTCGCTTCAGAGTCAGTTTGGAGTCATGGTTTATGGTCATTTTTTATCTTTTTGGAACTGTAACAAAATGGTTTCCATCCAGTTGTTTTGGAGAGGGCAGCTGCGAAGCTGTGCCAGCAAACTGGCTGTGTGTTATATTGACATACAATACATCATGCTGTGGGTATACTGGAAGACACAAAGGATCGCCATCACACAGGAGTGTTTACTGGCTAACAGTATGAAGGGCCAGACCAATTTTTAACTTTTATCAATAGAGTGGTGTCCATGTTTGAGCAGAATAGGGATACACATAGACCGTTCACTCTTCATGGACACATAGCTGGGTACAGCAGAGTCTGGTTCCCAGGTGTGAATATATTACTGTATGCATGTGAAGAAGAGTGATGCTGAAAAAGAGCATGCATGCTCAGCAAATGTTCTCTGCATTAGTAATAGTTAAAGCATGAATACAGTAACATTTTAATGCTAGTAACAACTTACATCTTTTCAGAAGAATGGTGTTCATCTTTAAAATTAATATCGACATCCTTTGACTGGTCGCTCTTCATGGACACACAGCTGGGTTGAGGAGAGTCTGGTCTCTCCTGCTGGATCCTGGTAGACAGAGAAGAAGAGCACTAAGGCAGAACATTCACTTTTTAATGAAGCAGCCACAGCAGCAGGTGGATACCCAAGAACTACCAGCTAGGTCTAAACACAAAAAATGTCAGCACAGCAAAATAATAATAATAATAATAAGAAGAAGAAGAAGAAGAAGAAGAAAGTTTCCCTTTTCTCACTGAATTACTTCTCCTCTTTCCTCATGCGATTGGCTCTCTTAATAAAATCCCCCTCTCTCTCTCCTTAACTCTTATCCTACTCTCTCTGACATGATTGTTCCAGGTTAACAGGAATATTGTAAGGTCACTGCAGCTTTGACCTTTGCGCTCCTTTATTTTGTTTGCTTATAATTTTGGGTGATTCAAGCTTATTGTACTGATAAACTCATAAATGAAGGAAGTCACTCTGGATAAGAGTGTCAGTGAAATACCTAAAATAGAGCTAACTGTAGCCTAAATGTAATATGGTGAACATTTGAAAGGTTGAATGGCATTGCTAGTTTCACTGATACAAGCTGTATTTATTTCATAAAAAGTAAGAATAATAATAACTAGAAAAGTTAAAATTTTCTTAAACAGCTGAATTTATTAATCAAGTTAATTTTTAAAGTTGTTCACAATTTGACCACCAGATTTCACTTTTGACTCTGCTACATTCAACTCCATAGATCAATATGTAGCAATAAAAGTATATTAAAAACAGTGTAGTAGCAGTAACAGAGTTCTAGCAGAATATACATTAAAAGTATGACTTGTAGTTGAAATAGTGTTTCAGTGCAGTATACCTTTAAAAATATGAGTAGTGGTAGAACTAGTCATAGCGCTTTAGTGGAGTATACCATTAAAAGTATAAATATGTTGAAGTATGCTGAAGTAGTGTTTCAGCTGAATATGCTTTTAATAGTAGAAGTAGTAGTAGAAGTAGTGTTTAAGTGGAATGTGCCTTTAAATGTTTACAGAGCAGTAGTAGGAGCAGCAGTGTTTTAGTGGAATAAACCTTGAAGAGTATGTGTTGTAATAGAAACAGTGTTGATACAGTGAAAGTCTATGAAGTGCATTAAGCAGCATGTATTTCATCACTCCTGCTTTTATTGAAATATAAAGTAACTGCATGGAAAGATGATCAGATAACATATCAATATCATTTTGATACAGGTCTTGACCTGAATAAACATGAACAACCAGCCCATATAAAATAACATCAGGATCAGAGTCCAATCTGAAGTCTGTGGCAGAGAATCAGGAAGTAGTTTTATGACGCATCTATCAAATGGTGAAGTTTAACCTCATCGTCTACAGTGAACCAAAGAGCCTTCCTGCTCTGATTAAAACAGGATTAAAAATGTTACAACTAATTTACATGTTCACGATGTTAACGTTAACACTCAAACACTGATGTGTTCACAAACTGTCGTAAAGTGTTTTATGTTTCAAACTGAAACAGTGAGTTTCACCCTCCTAATGACAAACAGAGACTTATTCTGTATGATTGTCTTATTACAGTTAAATCAATCAACAGTAAGCATTAACAAGTTGAAGAATAATACTCTATAAACTGAAATGAAAAGTGTTTGCTACAATACCTTTTCATGTTGGAAATAGCCTGCTGCCTCACCAGTAAGTGAATGTGAATGTAGACTACTGGCTTGATACTGAGAGAGAGAGAGAGAGAGAGAGAGAGAGAGAGAGAGAGAGAGAGAGAGAGATCATTAATCTCAGGGAAGAAGGCAGACTCTAATTTGATTTCATTCCTGTCTCATCAGGAAATATCAGAGTCACATTGGTAAAACCAGACTGATTCTAACAGCCCCGCTGAATGTATGAATGTACAAAATACTATTAACACCTGCTCTATCCAACAATATCAAAAAAAGTTTCTTGCTGAGTTGGAGCATGTGACAGGATGGAATGGAAACTCTTCCATTTTGATTACATTGTTTTTTGTTACTTTACACTTTATTTGATGTGTTATTGTATTTTAACATTTGCACTGTTTTCTGTTGTTGGTTCCAACTTTTATGTTTGAGATGTAGCTTTCTTTTTACACTGACTCCCTTATGTTTTTAATTTATAGTTTACTTATAAAGCACCTTGAGCTGCATTTACACCTTGTATGAAAAAATAAAGTGTATTATTATTATTATCATCATTATCATTATTATTGTCACCATTATTATTACTACCATTGGGCATTACATTATGTTCAACACCTTTGCTAAAGGGCAAGCTCTGTTCTCTGATTGGTTGGTTGTTGTGTTGTTATGCTGGCTTGTGATTGGTTGTTCACCTTGTCTATAAGCTCACCTTGCACTCACAGTAACTCTTCTTAAAGCTCTGATGAAGGTCTTTCTTGCTGAAGAGCGTTAGTGTTTCCTGCTGTGAGCCCCAATTCATAAATGAGAGTTTCAAAATCCTACAAACAGGGCAAAGAAGATTCAGATCATATTATTCCATTCTGTGTCTTGGATCAGACTTATTGGACAGTAGTTAGGCCTGTTTTCCAGGATCAATACTGAGAGCTGGATCAGTGTGACAGTGGGCAGCTGATGTTGGAGGCAGACTGCTGCTGGACTGACGTGGAGGAGTGTTTACTGAACAGTGGAAATATTCTACCAAAGTGAAGCAGCATATTAAAGACACTGTGGAGGAGGACACAAATCCTGTAGTTGAAATAAAAACAGTCCTGACACAACAGCACTCAGAAGATGAAAATAAAAGTTCTGAGTGAATGAATTCAAATATCAGCATTGAATGCACTTTAAGCATCAAAAGTAAAAGTCCATGTTAAGTGTCTTGTCTTTGTAATTCACAGCCTGGAGTTTTCATCTTCAGAGCATTAACTTCAGTAGGTTCAGCTGACAGGATCAGTGGTGCAGCTCTGCTCTCTTTAACTTAACTGTTTTATAACTTAAATATTTTTTACCAACTACTCACATTTTTTTACGCTAAATGTTTCCATCAAAATTACCGTTAATTGCATGCATGTGTCTGATACATGGAGCGGAGTAATATTTTTATGAATACACAGGATATGGAGTTACTGTCCCCTTGTGCCATAATCCAAGTTCAGCATTCACATAGAGGCCCAATTCAGAGTTTAACAGAATGATATACTACCATGCAGATGAACCATAGAAAACATCAGGCTATATCATAAATCTACAGGACTGTAGGACAGGCAGCAACATCATCATAATATAAAGCAAGAATCTCTGTCTGTCTATGTGTGTGTGTGTGTGTGTGTGTGTGTGTTTGTCCGTCGCATATCTCGAGAACTGTTCGTCCGATCGACTTCACACTTGGCGGGTGTATTGCTGGGGACCCAAGGAAGTGCAGTATCAGATTTGGTGTAATTTGGACACGCGACATATTCAATATTAATAAACTTTGAATAAACAAGCGAACAGCGCTCTGTGCAGCAGCGGGGTGAACGGGCACTGCACTAGTTCTTAAATAAATTAATCAAACCAAAATATAAAATATAAATAAATTCACAGGATATTTGCTTTGAAACGTAATGGACTCAAAGTCTTTGGTTCGTTACAGTGGGAATATTATCTAGCTGGGCCGATATTGATATGAAAATACATCTAAACAGTTTATTGGCTCTTCCGCTCTAACAGGATGTGAGCTAGCATCCAGAATACTGTGCATCGTGTTTTATACCAGTCCTTTCCTTGTCAGTCCAGCAGGGGGAGCTGCTGATCTGAAACTGCCCTCTAGAGTCTATAATAGTACAACGGCACAATATGATTCACCACACTATATACCTACCACATTGACCGTGCTACTATAGACAGAAACAGAAAATGTTCAATATGCCGCTGCTTTACTTTCCCAGCAGAGACAGAGAGCAGAGCAACAATATAAAACTACAGTAAAGCAGCTGACCTGCACACATGCTGTAGCAGTACAGTCCACAAGAGGGCGACCTCACTCCACTAAAACCTCCTGAACAGATCCACGACCTGAACACAATATGACCTGAACACAGAGAAGAGCTGCTGGAAACTCTGAGCATGTCAACACTGTCACTGTTATCGCTCCGCCGGTCTAAAGAGAGTTTTTTACAGTCTAAAATGTTTTGTCTCAGTTTCTGCTGCTTTGTTTTCTCAGGTAAAATCGGTCTGTGTTTTGGGAGTATAGCTTCCAAAATGGGTTAAATTGAGCAGAATAAGATGTAAGACAGGATGTACAATGAAATTCTTTTGAAAATCGGTAATCATTTATAAAACCTAAAATAGAACTGAAAGTTCCATATGAAATGCTGGATGTTGGCTGTTGGAGCACTGTGACATAAAATCTGACTCTGCTCTTTCTTTAATGTGACTTGATTGTGATTGTTGGCTATTTTGCATTCTTATATTTTTGTATGTTGTTTGTCTGTGACTTTCATGTTTCTCATGATGCTGCTTTCTTATCTATATCCAATTTTTTTTCCCACTGAAGAATAAAATGAAATGGATTTTTGGACCCCATTTACAAATTGTTCTGGTCTTAAAATGGGTGAAATAATGTCAGTAGAAATAACATATGATGAAGTTATTACATATTTTAACACAGTTTTAAAAATATTTTGCTGACCACCGTGGTGTGGATGTTGTGTTCTCCTCACAAAGCCATGAAATGCTGAATGCTAAGCGAAGTCTGGCTGCAGATTTATTTTTTTTCATTGCAGTTTCAAAACATCAGATTCACCTCAACTAATAAAGAAATGCAGAATAGAAGAGGCATGGAAAACAGAAAAAATCAATTTTAATGCCTGTATGTAAAGTCATCATCATCATTTTACAGCTCTAGTCATTCTCACCTAAGACTGAAAGGGGGCAGGGCCAGAATACCTTATTTGGGCCAAAAAAAATGATGTCACACTTGAGACAATTTGACATTTTCCTTGATTTTGACAACTTATAAAACAACAGAACAAGATGTCGGTTTATTTCAGGGCAATTCTAATCACATTTAATACAAACATTATGCTCACATTAAGGTGTGTGTGTGTGTGTGTGTGTGTGTGTGTCTGAACCTGTCCAGAGTGAACTATCATTTCAGCAGCTGTCTTTGGTCAGCAGTGTGATTTTTTCTCTCTCCATCCTCTATCTGACACAGAGACACTGAGGAACCAGACCCAGACCAGAACCCAGGGTAGAGTGGTTCAGTGAATGTGGAGTGGAAGGTGTGGATGTGGATCAGTGTGTCAGAGGAAACTGTGTAGAAGGACAGAGAGCCAGCAGGCCAGTCCAGATACACTGCTACTCTGTTAGAGTCAAAGGAGGAGGGGGAAGGTATGACTGTTGATCTGTTATTGTGACAGACAGAGTAACTGTTACCAAAGCAGAACAGACTCCAGGACTTGTCATTCCCTCCAAGGCTGCAGTCAACACCCCCTCCTCTCCTGCTGATTCCTCTGTAAGTCACTCCTATAAGAACCTTTCCTTTCCTCTCGACCTCCCAGTAACAGCGACCAGTCAGACCATTTCTACACAGCAGCTGTCTCCAGCAGTCAAATCTCTCTGGGTGATCAGGATATGGCTGCTCCTCTCTCATCTCTGTCACCTTTCTGTTGTCTTCAGACAGGAGGAGCTTTCTGTGTGTTGTGTTTGGGTCCAGTGTGAGTTCACAGGCATCTGATGGAGAACAAGACACAATATTAGCAGCAGGTTAGAATAGAATAGAATAGAATAGAATAGAATAGAATAGAATAGAATGCCTTTATTGTCCACACATGGACAATTTTGTTTGGATCAGCCACATACAAGACATACAGGGAGTTTGACATAAACAGTTTCTCATCTAATACACCTGTTCTGGTTATTTGTTGATTTATTGACAGTATGACAATTACTTTCTTATTATAACACATGATGTTATGAATGGATGTCACATACTGTGGTGTAGATGGGCTTTCCATCTCAATAGTTGAGTGTTTGCTGCTTTGTTTTCATGAATCAAACTAAATACACACTTACACTTTCTCAGACCTGGTTTCAACCTCTGCACTCCACCATGGTCCACACTGGAGGAATAAACAAAGTCAGACCAGCAGATTATCTTTGATGATGGAAACATTTAAAAACTTTCCCTATGAATGATTTCCACTCATATCCACCATTAAACATGAAACAGTATTCCTCAGCTTGTCAGTGTGACAGAGAAAATGTGTGTGACTCTCAGCCTTCTAGCAGATGTTGCTTCTCCATACCTGAGAGTGTCCAGTCTCCAGTGTGGATCCTCCGGTCCAGCAGAGAGCAGCTTCACTCCTGAGGCTCCTGGGTGATTGTAGCTCAGGTCCAGCTCTCTCAGATGGGAGGGGTTGGAGCTCAGAGCTGAGGCCAGAGAAGCACAGCCTTCCACTGTGAGCAGACAGCCTGACAGCCTGCACACACACACACAAGCAGCAAACAGTGACATAGTGTGGCATAGTTTGCTTTAGTAAAAAATATTATTGATAATCATCTCAGTTAAATTTTCCTTGATTTTGAAATAACATCATCTCAATAACTTTCAATAACGACCACAGCAGAGTTCCTATCTTAAAGGATAATTCTGGTTATTTTCAACCTGGGCGTTTGCCATCATGACTGTTGATTGACAACACACACACACACACACACACACACACACACACACACAGCAAACACACTCTCCAACAGTTAAACTTGTCTTCAAATAGTTGTGACCCCTCCTTTAACAGGTGTATCTTTTGCTGTTTCAGCAATTTTATATAATTACCTGGTGTCTATAAAATACATCTGTTAAGTTTTTTTCAGTAAAAATCGTTTAGTTATAGTTTTAGCTATTCACTTCCCAGTGTTTGTTTCCCACCTACAAGAAAATAGGTTGTTTTACATAAGCAGCTTCTTATGCTAATGAGCTACTGCTCTGATTGGCTGGCCGTTGTGGAAGGCCCGCCCTCCTCTTAGCGCTGATTGGTCGATTTCAGACAGTCCAGCGTCTACATAGAAACTGGAGCAAAATCTGACTGGCTTGTACAGGGGGTGTGTTTTATAGTTGGTGACTCGGGGGAAATGGCATAGTAACATGATTCTGTTTTTGCCGGGCCTCTGGGACCGGCCTAGAAGAGAAAGTAGCTAACTGACTGACTGACTGACTGACTTGACAGGTGTGTCATCGTTCACTTTATTGTCCAGCCAAACATAATGTTTCTTCCACGGAAAAATAGTTGTCAGGCATCGCAACCTGAGAGCGAGAGAGAGAGAAACTGAATCGAGAGAAGTTGAATTGAAATCAGTGATAGACTACAGACTGAAATTATTATTATTAAACAACATAGAAATGAATTCCCAGCAGATATATCTCGAATATTAAACTCCATCTCGCCGCGACTGAGGCTCAGTGGACTGACTTCATTTCAGGCGATAGTCTACTTTCTAACTCCGGTGCCGGTGAATGAGCGACCTGTTGAGAGTGACACCGGTGACTCTTCCTCACATCCGTGTGCACGTGGATGTGCACGTGCACGTGGAGTGTGCATGCATAGCCTACATAACATGTGCACATAAATTTGCTCAAGTGCATCTCCATACACAAGTGAGGCTTAACTGTGGTTGAAGTTCAAAATGTGTGTGTGTGTGTGTGTGTGTGCACGCGCGCTGTGCATGTCAGCTTGAGCGTGTGTGTGTGTGTGTGTACATGTCTGTGTGTGTATGGGCACTCAAAACTGGAAATTTTATGTTAGTATGTTATGTTACGTTTGAATGATATCTCTAATATCTAATCTAATAATCTATCTAATAATATCAAATAATCTAATTTTATACCAGCCTCCCTAAAAAGTCTATTGAGAGGCTTCAGCTGATCCAAAACTCTGCAGCTAGACAAAAACAAGGAAGTGAGAGCAGATCACTCCGGTTTTAGCTACATTTCACTGGCTCCCAGTGTCCTTTAGAATTGATTTTAAAGTTCTTTTACTTGTATACAAAGCTCTTAATGGTTTAGGACCGGCCTACATTACAGAATCCCTGCTGTTCTACATTCCATCAAGAGCCCTCAGGTCTTCTACTGCTGGTTTGTTAGAAGTACAAAACCCCACTGAAAAGAAGATTGGGGATGCAGGCTGTCACGGAGATATCCCGTGCCCTCTAGAAAGTAAGGTGCAAACACCCACACAACGCTGCATAGCCACTTCTCATTACATCTTGCCGGGATAGAGGTGTCTGTGTTGTCATGATATCGTTGCGTTTGCGCTCTCTCTCTCTCTCTCGCTCTCCCTCTCTCTGTTTGTGATGTCGGAGGCCGCCGATATCAGTATCGGTAGCGTTAATACATAGCGACCCAGTTGTAGTTTTACTCATTTACATAAAACATTGCAATGTAAAATGAAAAAGACAAGAGATGTATAGTCTTTGCAATTAAATGTATATTTATTTATGTAATTTTCACAAATGAATTGTTTGTCACCTGTTTGCTGTGCTGCACGGGACGATCCTCTCTTTTAGACCTAAAGACCTCTCTTTTATGGCGCTTTTCCACTGCATGGTACCAGCTCGACTCGACTCTACTCGCCTTTTTTGGTTTTCCACTGGCCAAGTACCAGGTACCAGGTACCACATTACGTAGTACCTGGTACTTTTTTTCGTAGCACCGCCTTGAGCAGCCAGAGAGCAGTCTGCTGTCTCGCTGCCTTCAGCCTCTTCTGAAATAAAATCTGTCTCCTTGCTGTGACTAACAGCCACATACCGAGAATCAAGAACACTATCGCTTCGATATCCTCCATAGTAGCTGTGTGTCGCGTTTCATGCAGCGTCGCAGCGTCGCTATGACGACCAGTTTGGGGGGTGGGGCACATTGAGGGGGTACTATCGGCAGTGGAAAACCAAAGTGGTACTTCCAAAAGCGAGTAGAGTCGAGTCGAGGCGAGGCGAGTTGAGCCGGTACTATGCAGTGGAAAAGCGGCATTAGTTTAATACATCCATGTTTTAGACCCGGAAAACCCGAGACGGAGCGTTCCACTTCCTTTTCTAGAGGGGGGTTTCCGGGGGATCGGACCAAGTGTGGTAAAGTGGCAGGGGTGTTTGATTGTGGGGTTTTTGAAGTGTTATTTTAATACTTTTGGAGTTGATCAGTTGTTTTGGGAAATGTCTAATGACCTGTATTATTGTTGAATATAATATTGTGGGGGTAATATGACCAGGTGAATATTGCTAGGAGATAATTGATTACCATTTACTAATTGATGTCTCTTAGTAGGAGCCAGCTGATATATAAGGGTGGAGGCTGGAGCTCCTTGGGAGAGCATAGCAGACATTGCTGAGGCAGGCCAGAACATTGACAACTGCGGAGGGCCCTTATCTAAAGGGGCATTGCCTTATAGTGCAGTTTGGTTTATAAGTATATCTATTTTTGCCTTGTATATTTTTCGTCGTTTGACCTATTTTTTTGCAAGTTGTATTTTTCCTTTTTGTTCAATTGGCCAATTTTTTGTCTGCACTGTAAATAAGCTGCATGGGACTGCACTGCCTGTAAATAAAACACCTAAACGGAACCATCTCATTTGTGCCTCAGCCATTCGGCCAACTTTACACAGGCTTTTTTAACTATGCTCCTAAACTGTGGAACACCCTGCCAAAGAATATTAGAGAGGTGGGCTCTGTAAGCATTTTCAAACGACTGCTAAAAAAAATTCTTTTCAGCTTAGCTTTTAAATAGCCTTCATTTGAACTGTTTCTGTTCAGGATCCCAACAGAGCTGACATGGGCAAGTACAAATTTTCATTGGTCTTGTCCGAGCTTTCTTGCACGAGTGAACACTATATGTGGGGGGGACAGAGCTTTACCCTGTAGGATTCTCATCCATCTGTGGATGGTGAGGTTTTTGACCAAGAGGAGAATCTATGATTCTCATCTGCATTAGGCAGTGAGATCTGACGTAAATATCAGATCAAGAGTAGAATCAGGAAGGACAGGGGAAAAGAAAATTAAAGAAAAACATATGGATTCACTCACAATGTGCATCTAAAACTGGGAGTATTTGGTGTGTTCTTTTATCTTTCTATTTTACTTGATTTGATTATTTTAATGCAATGCATTTTGCTTGTTCTTTTATATGAATTTTATCTTTTTATCTGTCTTTTATCTGCCTTCTATCGATGTAAAGCACTTTGAGCTGCATGTTGTGTATGAAAGGTGCTATACAAATAAAGGTTATCGTTATTATTATTATTATTATTATTATTAATAATAATAATAATAATAATATATATGAATAATTGTCTCAAAATAGACTGCAAACTTTGAGGCCCTTTTTCTCAAAAACATAGTTTGGTAACAGTCAAGACATAAAGGGGCATTCCTCTTTCCAACATTGTATTAAACTCAAAATGTCTCCAGGGGTCAATGTGACTGAAAATGATAGAGCAGGTCAGGGGCAGAACACATATTATACTAGGGTGTGAAAGCCAAGAGGAGGCCCAGCTTGCACTAGGTGTACCTAGCCTTGTTTTACTGTCATTACTTCACACCTCCAAGTACCAAAATCACCATAAATACTAAGAATTGCCACATCCTAGGATCCACAGCGGAACGGCATAGAAGCCTTCTCCAAAACAACTGAAGTTGCTGGGGACCTGACTTGACTGTTAAAAAAATAACGGAAAATAACCATAAAATGGCTCCATGCAGCCTGTCCAGCATAATGCAAGTCTCCTGAAGCCAAACGATCTCAAAGTGACTTGAAAAGACCGACATTTACACCATTATTTAGCTGAAATCACCACTCTAGCTGTTATTTCAAAATGCACCCCGGCCTCGATAGGTAAGACTAGCTCGAATTAGCAGAAACAACACTTCCGGTTTGACCGTTTAGCCTTCAAAATAAAAGCGTGACATTTTTAAATAGGTAGAAATACTGTTTTAAACCAATTACTTTGTATTAATTGTCAAATTCAATAAGTGAGCAACCATATTAATGTTTGATGTCATTATAATAATGAAAAATGCCATAAAATGTGCCATTTTTAACTATAAACGATTTCACTGTGCAGAATACATTCAAAACAGAGACTAAAGTAGACATCAAACATTAATATGGGTGCTGACAAAGTAATATTTTTAAAACAGTATTTAGGTTTAATAGGTTGTTATGATTAAGGTGTAATATCGAAATGTGTTAGCAGTCATGGCAAAAAACTAAATTGGTGAAAATGAGGTGACGTCTTTTTTGTTATATTTTTTGTTATTATTATATTGGTGTGCTGCTTTCTTTCAACTCAAACAATTGTATAACCATTTGCAATAAATGGTTTAAACTCCTTTGACGCAAGTGTCTCTGACTGAATGTAAAGCAGAATTTAAATGGCCGTCGGTTGAAAAGTAACAGTGATCCTGACCTGAGAGTTTCCAGTCTACAGTGTGGACTCCCCAGTCCAGCAGAGAGCAGCTTCACTCCTGAATCCTGCAGGTCGTTGTGACTCAGGTCCAGCTCTTTCAGACTAGAGGACTGGGAGCTGAGAACTGAGGCCAGAGCCTCACAGCTTCTCTCTGACAGCTGACAGCCACTCAGCCTGAGGAAGAATTAGTGATGAATAACAACTTTAAAAGTATTTATTTTTTCTCTGTTGTATAAAAGTCATATATTGAATCTATTCAGTTATCTATGCACTTACACAGCTTTATTTGAGGCTTTGACCACTGGCAGCAGCCTCAGAAGACCCTCCTCTGAAGCAGAGTATTTCTTCAGGTCAAACACATCCAGCTCTTTTTCTGATGACAGTAACATGAAGACCAGAGCCGACCACTGAGCAGGGGAGAGTCTTTCTGTGGAGAGTCTTCCTGATCTCAGGTACTGTTGGATCTGCTCCACTAGAGAACGGTCATTCAGCTCATTCAGACAGTGGAACAGATTGATGCTTCTCTCTGGAGAGGGATTCTCCCTGATCTTCTTCTGGACGTACTGGACTGTTTCCTGATTGGTCTGTGAGCTACTTCCTGTCTGTGTCAGCAGGCCTCGTAGGAGAGTCTGATTGGTCTCCAGTGAAAGGCCCAGTAGGAAGCGGAGGAACAAGTCCAGGTGTCCATTTGGACTCTGTAAGGCCTTGTCCACAGCACTCTGGTAGAGGTGTTTTAGTTTAGATTTGTCTCTGAATAGTTTAGACCACAAGGATGTTAATTGTGGTTCTGACAGTAGATTGACACCAGTGTTGATGAATGACAGAGAGACATAAATAGCAGCCAGAAACTCCTGAATACTCAGATGGACAAAGCAGAACACCTTATCCTGGTACAGCCCACACTCCTCTTTAAAGATCTGTGTGAACACTCCTGAGTACACTGAGGCTGCTCTGATATCAATGCCACACTCTTTCAGGTCTGCTTCATAGAAGATCAGGTTGCCTCTCTTCAGCTGGTCAAATGCCAGTTTTCCCAGAGATTTAATCATCTTCCTGCTCTCTGTAGTCCACAGTGGATCTGTCTCAGCTCTCCCATGATACTTGACATTCCCCTTTTTGGACTGAACCACCAGGAAGTGGATGTACATCTCAGTCAGGGTCTTGGGCATCTCTCCTCTCTCACTGGTTCTCAACAAATGCTCCAGAACTGTAGCAGTGATCCAGCAGAAGACTGGGATGTGGCACATGATGTGGAGGCTTCGTGAAGTCTTGATGTGGGAGATGATTCTGCTGGCCTGCTCCTCATCTGTGAATCTCTTCCTGAAGTACTCCTCCTTCTGTGGGTCAGTGAAGCCTCTCACCTCTGTCACCACGTCAACACACTCAGGAGGGATCTGATTGGCTGCTGCAGGTCGTGTGGTTATCCAGAGGCGAGCAGAGGGAAGCAGTTTCCCCTTGATGAGGTTTGTCAGCAGCACATCCACTGAGGTTGACTCTGTAACATCAGTCAGGATCTCGTTGTTCTTGAAGTCTAGAGGAAGTCGACACTCATCCAGACCATCAAAGATGAACACAACCTGGAACTTGTCAAACTTGCAGATTCCTGCTTCTTTGGTCTCAATAAAGAAGTGATGAAGAAGTTTCACCAAGCTGTACTTTTTCCCTTTCAGCGGATTCAGCTCTCGGAAAGTGAATGGAAATGTGAACCATATATGCTGGTTGGCTTTGTCTTCAGCCCAGTCCAGAGTGAACTTCTGTGTTAAGACTGTTTTCCCAATGCCAGCCACTCCCTTTGTCATCAATGTTCTGGTTGGTTGATCTCTTCCAGGTAAGGGTTTAAAGATGTCTTCACATTTGATTGGTGTTTCTGGTCTCGCTGGTTTCCTGGATGCAGTTTCAATCTGTCTGACCTCATGTTCATCATTGACCTCTCCACTCCCTCCCTCTGTGATGTAAAGCTCTGTGTAGATCTGATTCAGAAGTGTTGGGTTTCCTGCGTTAGCAATCCCTTCAAACACACACTGAGACTTCTCCTTCAGATTGGATTTGTGTTTACGCTGGCAGATGGCAGCAAGAGTTTCTGAATGAATAAAGAACAAATTACGTTAATGAGTGAATGTTTCGCTAAACATGAGAAATGTGAACATTTCCTGGTAAATGTATATATATATATCTGTACTCCATGGCATCTATTCATAGGTCCTGACTATGTGTGCTGCTCAATGTGAAAGGCAACTGCTGTGGTGATTGCAAGGGAATTCTCCTGTGTTTTGCGAGTGACGAGAAAAGGTCACAGACAAGAAGTGTTTGGCCTCTCCCAAAAGTTTTAAGTTTAGTTTGGTCTGTGTCTCATGTGTTAACTAAATGAACTGTCAACAGAGCGCCGAGGCGAACCGGATTCAGAGAGCGGAGGAGCGTGCTGGCCGGGTTTCATGTGCTGGAACTGCGCCTACCTCCTGAGCATCTTTGGGTAATCATGTATTCACGAGCAACCTGGCCCTGGAAGCCCTTAGACAAACGCTGTGGTCTATGTCATGCACAATTTGCCCAGGGTTTGGTTTGCTGTGACAATAGGTTTGACAAATGTTTTTCTATCATGTTAAACCTGTTAAAAGCCTCTTACTGCTCTGCAGAGAGTCAGCCAGATCCTCCTGCTTCATTCTCCTCAGGAACTGCAGTGTGATCTTCAGAACTGCCTCTCTGCTGCTCCTCCTCTGCTCTTCCTCCTCACCATCGACCACCTCCTCAACCGCCCTCTGTCTCTCTAAGCATTCTGGGTAATCTGGACTCAGAACCCTCTGGAATCTTTTCAGCTCGTTCTTCACAAAGGTCACAATGTTCTCCTCAAGCAGCTGGAACAGAATAACATATGAATTAAACTTTCTTATTAAAATCATGGAACACAACATCAGATCCATCTTGCATAGACTGAAAGTCCACTGGTCTAAGGAGTGCTGCATGGAGACTGAATGTTTGTTTTGTACATTTCACTTGTTGGTGAAGTGAAAGGTGTTGTTGTGCATTTACACACCATAAATATGGAGTCCAGGTCTGTTTGATGCTCCTGGGCAGACTGACCACTGGGAACCTCTGACCTCTTCTGGTGGAGTCTGGGACACACACACACACACACACACACACTTAAAGAAATAGTTCACCCACAAATAAAAATGTTATCAATATCTTCTCCCCCTCATGTCAGTTGAAAAACTGGTGGAGTTTGTATGTCAGTATAACACACAGTGAGCTAGCTGGCACAGCTTCATATCAGCCTTCTCCAAAACAACTGTTTCTTTAGAGTTCCAGAAAACTAAAAAATGATATAAAATTACTTCAAGCAGCAGAATGCAAGTGTTGTGAAGCCAAAAAATTGCACTGTGGGTCCAAAAGTCCAATATTTACCTCATTATCTCCCTTTTCCCTCTCTCAGAGCTCTGGTCGCTCTACAGAGATTTCTGCTGCCTTCAGGTGCTGCTCGTCAGCTTGTACTTCTGACTTTTACAGTCATAAATACAACTCGTCATGTATTCAAGTACTTTTTAGACAGAAATAACAAAATGTCTCTGAAACAAAAGTTGCTTTATGGTGGTACAAAGCTTACCTTGCGAGGCAGCTGGATTCGCGAGATCACGATCACGCGAGAATCCATCTTGCCA
This sequence comes from Centroberyx affinis, assembly GCF_046629955.1. Lineage (NCBI taxonomy): Eukaryota > Metazoa > Chordata > Actinopteri > Beryciformes > Berycidae > Centroberyx > Centroberyx affinis. The sequence continues at coordinate 27,669 of NW_027279026.1, read as the reverse complement.
GGCTTCAAGTTATGCGTTTGTGGCCGAACCACAGTGGTGCGGACTAATCAGCGTCCTATGAGGGCAGCTAGGGGCGTGGTTTAGGTGTGACGACAGCGAGAAGGGACTGTTTGTTCACAACAATGGATGCTCCTAAAGAGGGTAGCGTGGATGCTGCTATCACATCAGTTATTTCTGAACTCCCGACTGGCTTCGCCAAGAGTTTGTTTATATGGTTCGTTGATCTGATTGGTTTAAGTTAGCCCGTGATAGACGGTGATAGACAGATGGTTCAGCCAATCACCTGCCAAGTATTTTTTGAAAGTGCCTGCCCTTTTCCAAACAGTTTCCGATGACGACTTCCCAGATGGTTCTGTGTAACAAACCATCTGGCACGTCAGGTTAGTACAAAGCAACTTTGTGCTGCAAAGTTTATTGGCTAAAAGTTAAACAGGGTGTGAATGTCACATCTTGGCATCTTGGGTATCATGTAAAATTCAACTTTGTTTTATTTGTATGACTTTATTGGGTAGCTCAAACGTGCTCTACCCATAATTACAATATTCCCAGCAGCATTTGAAGGCATCTGCTTGCTACTGTTGAGACGGTTGTTGCAGTGCAGAACAAGTGATAATCTAGGACATAATGAGGTAAATATTGAACTTTTGGACCCACAGTGCAATCGTTTCGCTTCAGAGTCAGTTTGGAGTCATGGTTTATGGTCATTTTTTACCTTTATGGAACTGTAACAAATTGGTTTCCATCCAGTTGTTTTGGCGAGGGATGCTGCAAAGCTGTGCCAGCAAACTCACTGTGTGTTATATTGACATACAATACAATACATCAGGGATGCAAACAGTATGAAGGGCCAGACCAATTTTTTAACTTTTATCAATAGAGTGGTGTCCACGTTTGAGCAGAATAGGGATACGCATAGACCGGTCACTCCTCATGGACACACAGCTGGGTACAGGAGAGTCTGGTCTGTCCTGCTGGATCCTGATTGTAGTAACTGCACCCACACCATCATTGTCATCTCACATCTGGAAAGGCCCTGTGCATTTTGTGTGAGCCTCCTCCCTGATAACAGATCAGTATGATGGGGGAAGACTGTGAGATCGAAAGGAAAGGACACTGACCTCAACGTAAATGACCTCATTTCCACCCCTAAGAGCTGGTATCAAGGAACAGACCTGGTAAATAACCATAAAACTCCAACACTCAGCCCTGTCCTTGTTCATCCCCAAGGAGACAGAGAGTCTGAGATGAGACACATTGGAACGTGTCCCAAATCAGGAGAAATCTTTGATACAGACTCATGAAACCTTGGGTATCACATTGTGGTGGACTCTAATGTATGTCAAATTGTATGTGTAACTGTGCTGTTTTATATAATAGTTATTTGCATTATTCAATTTCTTTATCTTTACTTCAGCTTCAACATAGCCATGTTTGATATTAAAGTGTTCAGGAATTTGTGCTGAGATTAATAATGTTAATGTTACGACGGTCAATCTGGGAACCAAAATTAGAGTTTCATGCATATGTAATGAGCCGTAACACTAGACATGCCAGCCCACGCACACACCCCTCAACTGATCACAACAAAACCAAACACACACATTTCCAATGGGGATTTCATGCACTTTACGTGGTCGCGACACGTGTGCTAACGGAGTCTGACAACAACTTTGCTCTAAAGTTTGTCTCCAAAGACAGACTCAACTGCATCATCATCACAAGCCAAGTAGAAAGCCTGTTTCATCCGAAACAGGCTTGCTGCCTGTCTGCCTGACAAATACACACACACACACACACCAGCACGTGTGTGTGTGTGTGTCCTGCCTGCTACAACCTCTATCAGCTATCCTGCTGAGTTTAACTCTGAAGAATCATCAGAACCTCCAGAGTGGGTCGGCGTTAGCCTTGAGAGACCCACAGCCCTGTCCAGCAGCCTGCCTGCTCCAGCCTGCATGCTTCACCCTGCTGCCTGCTGAGATCAACTGAACAGACGTCGGATCTTCATCCTCCAGCACCTCATCGAGCCGAGACTCCTCACAGCCTCCCGGCCTCAGCGTGCTTCATCTCCCTCTGGACCTCCGCTGGTGTCGTATGTACTGATCATTGTCCGCTGGGCATCATATCATACATCACACATAGCTATTCCATTACATTCACACTTCACACACATATCACACACTTTATTATGGCTCCCTATAGTGATAGTAACCATTCAGTTATTCAGGGATTCATTTAAGTCAGTTTTCCAGATAGTTATACTGTCGCCCCTTTATTGCTGTTGTTGCTGACTCATGTCTTCCACTGCTCATCTTCCATGATTGTGTCTGCTGAAATGTTGGTTTAATTATCAGTATTGCATATTCACATGATCATCTATTCCTATTGCCATTGATTCATCACAATTCATAGGTATACCTCTTGTATACACTATACTATATTCACTTGTATTTACCTGATTATTGAGTGTGCTTTAGTTTAGTAATAAATATATTATTTTACATAAAGTCACCTCCTGTGCTCATTGTGTGGGTTTAAATTCAAACATGCCGAGAACTCACTCCTTCAGATGAGACCTGTTGATGCTGTCTGTTATCTGTTGCCCTGTTCTTAATTCTCATTGAAGCTAACTCTAAATTATATTGATATCAGACACCATGAATACCTACCACCACTACACCACTACATTACATCTACATGATCAATCACTGTCTATATTTACATGTCTAAATCTCCTGTTTGCCTGAAATTGGCTTTTCAACGATGCTGGGACGTTTTGGTGTGTAAACCATTTCCTGTGGGCGTATCTTATGTGTGTGGCCAGCAGTGAGCTGGTTGTGGCTATCAAGGTGAGGCTAGCAGGATGAGGGAACTTGACCAACTGTGGAGGAGGAGGGCGGGACTAAGGGTGCAATCACAACTATAGCTGGTTTTCTGTGCTCCGAACCATAGTGGAAGTTTACTTTGTTGTATTTTAGTATCTACAAATCATTTCTTCTGCAAAGTTGCACTAGAAAAATACATCCAAGACAAAAATGTGAGAAAATATTGTTAATAAAGTTTACAGCTTCTATTATATTCATTCTGAATCTTCATTGTGAATTTATATTTAGATCACAGGTGTGTGAATATTTTCTTTGTGAGTGTAAATTCCAACATGCAAGTTGTAAAGTATTTAGCTGAAAAAACATATTGATAGCTTCTGGCTAACATAATCCAGATGAAGATCCATTTTGGTTGAACAGCTGTATTGCAGAGCAGTGAGCAGTTATTTTTCTCTTTCCAGTGTCTTTCCTTCATATCCTCACTACAAGCTTTGCTTCATGAATACAATCCTCTCATAGTGTGTAATGCAACAGTGAAGGGAAACAATTCTAAATGACAGAACAGAACATTTTTCCTTCATCATTATGAATCAAGTTTTATCAGGTAGGCTTACAGTATAACCAGTCCTCTTACTTTGTGTCTGAGGGTCCAGGTTCATTACTGAAGTCTGGAGATCTGTGTTTAGACCAGTCACTCTTCATAGACAGACAGCTGGGTACTGAAGACTCTGCTCTCTGCCTGTGGTACTGAGCTCTGGAAACAGAAATGTTTTATACATATCATTAGTTCTAGTAAAGACAGACAACAATGCATGTGACGTTGCATATTGTCACTTTTTCTGTCCATCTGGTTCCTCCATCTGGAGTTTTTGCTAAAGAGAACAGCTGGTTATGTTCATATCCTAATCTGCACTTTCACAATCTGCTCTGTGCCAGACTTTCGTTTGTACTGATCACCTCTGTCCCCAAGGTTCTGGCTGATGGTGTCGGGTCCAGCACTCTGTACGGACTCTGCAGAGTCAGTCAGTCTTTCATCAAGACCGCTAACAGTGACTCAAGCGACTCAAAAGAAAAAGACAGGTTTGAACTCTCAGGACATCTTGGTCCTTAAGGATGTCTTCAGCTTCAGCAGGTTCTGATGAGTATACAGTATATGTGGCAGCCTAATAAAATGTACCACTGTTCCATTGTATCAGTGAGTACGTTTACATGCACACCAATACTTCCATTACTGGGAGTAATCAGCTTATATTATATTATTAAGTATTGTGATTCCTCTAATGACTCGGTTTACATGATTCAGTGAATAATCTGCCTATCGCTCTTCACTCCACTGCACTGCTCCAAGTTGTTTGCTTTGTAAATACAACATCCAGGTTACTGCGTCTGGTGACCTTTGACCTGTTCAGTTTGAAAAAGCCAAAAGAAATCTAAGGTGTTTACATGCCTCAATACATGGAAAGACTGAGCAGAAATCTAGCTGTTAACCAGGTTCTGCTTACTCTAATTATGAACTGAGTCTGATTAAGAGAATCAGATGAAGGCCTTAACATGACACTTTCAGTCTTAGTGTTGCCTTAATTGGGCTAAGATCCAATTATTGGATTTGGTTAATATGAGCCTCGTTCGTGCGCTCGACATGTAAAACATGCGCACAAGTTGCCAAAACGTGCCGTTGAAATAGTGAAATGGTGCTCTGGATATCTAAAACGTGTGCAAGTCACAAGCTTCTAAAGAGTCAGAGCACATCATTTAATTTAAAATGTGGAGTTGCCCTGGCTGTGTTGACAGTGAATCAAAAGAAAAGGCAACATGTTTTCAGAGGTGGTTGAACTCAACGGCTCGGCTTGTTGGGATAATTGATGTGGCGTTTTAATTGTGGGAACATAATTATTTTGTGCGCATGAATTTAGCCAAACCGAGGGCAGGTATTCACCAACTCCAGGGAATGAAATGTATCTCATGCGCACATTGTTCTATATCTTGATCTCCATAAAACTTCTCTGCCTATGGCCGCTCCTGGGCTCCGTAGTTTTCAGTACAATAGTGTAGGTTATCAAATAACATTTTCTCATTACAGTATAACCAGTCCTCTTACTTTGTGTCTGAGGGTCCAGGTTCATTACTGAACTTTGGAGGATTGCCTTTAGACCGGTCACTCTTCATAGACAGACAGCTGGGTACTGGAGACTCTGCTCTGCCCTCCTCTTCCTCCACACAAACACTCATCTTCTGGACATCAGTCAGTCTGAGAGGTAAATCGGTAACACTGGAGAGAGACAGAGACACACACACAGAGAGAGAGAGAGAGAGAGACAGAGAGAGATATCCAGTTAGTATGGCCTTGTTTTCTTTAAACATGTCTAATTAAAAACAGTGTGTATTAAACAGCCAATCAGGACTTTGTATCCACAGATGAATCAGTGATAAACTGTTCAGTTCATTCTGACTCTTATTCGCTCTACAGTCCACAGGGTGACAACTGACTCATAGGGCTCTATATATCTGCGCCAACTGTTGGTAACTGTCTGTCGTTTCTGAAATAACAGTGCTAGGGCACATAAAATACAATATGTATGTAGGCTATTGACCAATCAAGGGCGATGTGTGTGTGCGTGGATAGGTCTATGTTGTGCGTCGGGTGAAGGTAAGATGCCTTTGCAGTTTATTTTCATGACTTTTTGCTGGGCTGTGCTTTTTACATATTTACCGTGTTATTTTTCTTGGTTGTAGGTTGCGTGTTTAGCAATTGGCAATGTGTGATGATGGTTAACGGGGCATGCACGTTGCGCATTTGGCATTGCGTAATGGTGAAAGCATTTGTCAAATTGGCAACAAAACGCATGTCAGGAACGAAGTAAAGTGCAAATTAGTAGATGATCCTATTTTTCTATTTTGCATGGTAATGTTGTGTGTGTGTGTGTGTGTGTGTGTGTGTGTGTGTGTGTGTGTTTGAGAGAGAGAGACAGACAGAGAGAGAGAGACAGAGAGAGAGAACTGATTGATGCTGTGGGTCATTGTGTGGCAATAACAATGGGCATCATATTATTATTAGTTTTTGAGTCTGTATAACACAACAGATGTAGGCGCATCGTCTGAATAATGCGCCCTTTAAATAGCAGGAAAATACTGCGCCACTGACTTTACAATGCGTCTGACCACACCTCATTTTAAGACCAACAGGCCCATGGGCGCACAGATGGGCGCAGGTACATTTGCTATTTAAACAACGTGGGCACTGAAAATGACAACTGCGTCGGTCGGAAACTAGCAACGACACTTGCGCTGCGCTTTGCGCCGCGTGTAAGATAGGGCCCAGAGACTTTTACAGTAAAATAATAATGATGTTGTAATAACACTCACCCTGCCTCAGTCTTCCTGTTTCCTCCTCCTGCTCTGCTGTGTGTCCCAAATGAAGTCGGAACTAACTTTCTTCACACTTCCCCTTTCAATGTTCCCTCTTCTTCTCATGTACCTGGATCACCTGGTCAGTGTTGCTCCTCCCTGCTCCATTTCCTGCAAATGTCTTCTGATTAGGCTGAAGTCACATGTGCACAACTGTGTGCGTGTGTGTGTGTATGTGTACTTTTTGTTGAGATTTGTTTATGAGAAACTCTCTTGTATTGAATATGACATACCAGTCAGATAAATAACAGAAAAGATGAAATAACCCACAATATACATAAGACAGTAAATAGGTACAGTATTCACCACACAATCAACATAACACAGTAGACAAGACGGTACAGTATTCACACATTCAGGGACTCAGTCTTTGTTCAGCAAAGCTCTACTGGTGGATGAATGACCTGCTAACATCCTGTATCTTGGGCCTGATGCCAATGGCTCATAAGCACTAAACAAAGGATGTGACACATGTCCAATAATGTCTCCTTTCTTCATCAGTGGATTCTCATAGATTGATGTCATACATCCAAGCTGTGCCCCAGTGATCCTACTGGACATATTGACTATCCTATGGAACTTATTTTTACCGCTTACCGACAAGGAGGAAAGGAAAGTTAAGACACAACGAGAGAACAGAACCATTATGTCTTTGTTCACCTTGTATTGCCTCAACTTCTGCATGAAGTGCAACTCTGTAAGCCTTTCTTATGAATAACCTCCGTATTTAAGTCCCATGTCCAATTTGCATCAATGTTCACATTCTAGAACCTGAGAATCCATTTGAATGGTTTAGTCCAGCTCTGTGCTCAGGGAAGGGAACTTTGTCAGGAATGCCTGGTTGGGGCATGTTGTCACGCTGATTTCAGGACATGTTGTCATAACTATTGGGTTTTTTTTGGTTAGAAATGGCTATACATTCATTCTTTTCTGAATAGATATATTATTTTGGTACTTTAACCCACAAACCTTTGCTTGTGTAACATACAGCTACAGAGGGTACATTACTATACTATTACTGTTTTTTTTAAGTGACTAAGAAGTTATTTTACATCCAAAAATATCAATGTGTATATATTACATGTACATTAATGCATCATACTGTTAGAAATTGTATCAGAGTTTATGTTTGTCTGTGCATCCCAGGATCCCAGGGACGGGTTATTTTACCTGGTGTGTGGTGGGTGTGGATTTCTGAGATGAAGTATGTTGGTTTCAATACATACTCATGTGTCATGTGTCATGTGTCATGTGTGACAACATGCCCTGGCGTGGGGTAAGTTGTCACAACTTGTCAAGTGCTATTTCATCGGTAATAACTTTTGCTTCCAGTAAAATATTGAAAATATAAAAATGCCATTTTTTCGAGGAGACCTTAATCTAGCTAGAAAAATATATCTTGTATCCCAGTAGGAAGGCACTGCTGAGAAATACACCAATGAGTAAAAAGTGTGACAAAATGACCCAGTCTCCCCTAATTGTGCAGTTCACCTCCCGCTCCCACAGGGACAAAGGGGCTCGGGGCAAAGTGAGAAAAGTGACTGGCAGCTTTAGCGTGAAGTTAGAGCAGACTCCGTCACCAGAGGCTGTTTTCTCATTCAGAAACGTGACATACCGGGTCGTCATAAGCGGTAAGGTTTTCTTTACTCCCGCCCCTTTTGATCATTTTAACAGGGGGAAAGCGATTCATAAAAGCACTGCAGCGCAAAAAATACCACCTGCTCTAGTAAAGACCGTACTGTACAACTTCATGTTCCTTTTATTTATTTAATAATAATTTTTTTTTAAATCATATTTTGATTCTTTTAAAGTCTTGTCACTATACTTTCTCCACCTTTTTTAGTTCCAGTTGTTTGAAGGTAAACAACAACTTAGCTTAATGTTGCTTTTGGTAGAAAAACTAGACCACAGTGTAGCCTAAACCATAAAGTCACTACTGCACCATATTTAGACTTCAGTTTTGAAGTAGGCTAATATTTGTTTCACAAGACTAAGAGTCTAACAGCCCTGTAACACTGAATTTTGGGGAAGCGTAGGCTACCTGCTGGGAATCGAACACGGGTCTTTCACTTTCACTCACGTGACCTAAAGAGGTGAACAGAGCTACCGACCGACCGACAAAGCGATCCATGGAGCATTAAAGTCTGACCTAACACCAAAATGTATTGAATAGAATGACAGAGGCCTAGAGGTCTGCTAAATGAAAGAGGTTATTAAGATACTTTTATCTTTTTATTTTTATTTAATGGTACGACATCATCAACCTACACTTACTGTGAACACACATGTAAACAGACAACACATGTACACACATCCGTGCAAACACTCACAAATACACACATACAAACACACAGTCTGGTGCTGCCTGGCTGACAGACCAACAGGTGAACAGCGAGTCAGTGCATCAACCAGCTGTTTGGGGCCTATGGTAGAAAAAACACCTTTCCTTGTGACCTTAGGGTAAAAATGAAGCGTCCCATTAAAATGTCCCTTTGGATGAAAAAAGTGAGGGATTCATGTTACTAGGGTGTCCCACAGTAGAAAAAAACAGAATTCATTTTCATTTTTCAGTCATTTTGCCCTAATGTCACACCAGATGGGTATTGGAGAAGCTCCAGTGCCCCTCTGGAGTGCCATTAGGGCAAAAATGAAGCACAGACAGGGCTGGAGCCCCGGTTGCTCAACAGGTGGCACGGGTTTGAATCCGGCCGTGCCTCTGCTGCATGTCATCCCCTCTCTCTGCCCTGTCTGTCCTGTCAATCTCTACTGCCCTGTCAATAAAGGTTCAGTGTTTATGCCAAATAATATATCTCATTCTCACTTAGTGTAGTCTATGTTCACCACACACTACCTATATACCTACCACATGTATTTACCATGCTACTCCTGTATAGACAGAAACAGAAAATGTTCAATATGCCACTGCTTTGCTTTCCCAGCAGAGACAGAGAGCAGAGCAACAATATAAAACTACAGTAAAGCAGCCGACCTGCACACATGCTGTAGCAGTACAGTCCACAAGAGGGCGACCTCACTCCACTAAAACCTCCTGAACAGATCCACGACCTGAACACAATATGACCTGAACACAATATGACCTGAACACAGAGAAGAGCTGCTGGAAACTCTGAGCATGTCAACACTGTCACTGTGTGTGTGTGTGTGATCCTGTCCAGAGTGAACTGTCGTTTCAGCAGCTGTCTTTGGTCAGCAGTGTGAGTTTTTCTCTCTCCACTATCTGACACAGAGACACTGTGGAACCAGACCCAGACCAGAACCTAAACCCAAACCCAGGGTAGAGTGGTTCAGTGAATGTGGAGTGGAAGGTGTGGATGTGGATCAGTGTGTCAGAGGAAACTCTGTAGAAGGACAGAGAGCCAGCAGGCCAGTCCAGATACACTGCTACTCTGTTAGAGTCAGAGGAGGAGAGGGGAGGTATGTCTGTTGATCTGTTATTGTGACAGACAGAGTATCTGTTACCAGAGCAGAACAGACTCCAGGACTTTTCATTCCCTCCAAGCCTGCAGTCATCACCCTCTCCTCTGCTGCTGATTCCTCTGTAAGTCACTCCTATATAAACGTCTCCTTTCCTCTCGATCTCCCAGTAACAGCGACCAGTCAGACCATTTCTACACAGCAGCTGTTTCCAGAAGTCAAATCTCTCTGGGTGATCAGGATATGGCTGCTCCCCTATCACTGCCATCACCTTTCTGTTGTCTTCAGACAGGAGGAGGTTTCTGTTTGGGTCCAGTGTGAGTTCACAGGCATCTGATGGAGAACAAGACACAATACAGCAGCAGTTTAGAATAGAATAGAATAGAATAGAATAGAATAGAATAGAATGTCTTTATTGTCCACACGTGGACATTTTTGTTCAGATCAGCCACATACAAGAAATGCAGGGAGTTTGACATCAACAGTTTCTCATCTAATACACCTGTTCTGGTTATCTGTTGATTTATTGACAGTATGACAATTACTTTATTATTATAAAACATGATGTTATGAATGGATGTCACATACTGTGGTGTAGAAGGGCTTTCCATCTCAATAGTTGAGTGTTTGCTGCATTGTTTTCATGAATCAAACTAAATATACACTTACACTTTCTCAGACCTGGTATCAACCTCTGCACTCCACCATGGTCCACACTGGAGGAATAAACAAAGTCAGACCAGCAGATTCTCTTTGATGATGGAAACATTTAAAAACCTTCCCTATGAATGATTTCCACTCATATCCACCATTAAACATGAAACAGTATTCCTAAGCTTGTCAGTGTAACAGAGAAAATGTGTGTGACTCTCAGCCTTCTAGCAGACGTTGCCTTTCCATACATGAGAGTGTCCAGTCTCCAGTGTGGATCCTCCAGTCCAGCAGAGAGCAGCTTCACTCCTGAGGCTCCTGGATGATTGTAGCTCAGGTCCAGCTCTCTCAGATGGGAGGGGTTGGAGCTCAGAGCTGAGGCCAGAAAAGCACAGCCTTCCTCTGTGAGCAGACAGCCTGACAGCCTGCACGCACACACACACACACACACACACACACACACACACACACACACACACACACACACACACACATACACAAGCAGCAAACAGTGACATAGTGTGGCATTGTGTGTTCCATTAAAAAATAATATTGATAATCATCTCAGTTAAATTGTCCTCGATTTTGAAATAAAATCATCTCGATAACTATAACGACCACAGCAGAGTTCCTATCTTAAAGGAAAATTCTGTATATTTTCAACTTTGGCCTTTGCCATCATGACTGTTGATTGACAACACATACACACACACACACACACAAGCACACACAGCAAACACACTCTCCAACAGTTAAACTTGTCTTCAAATAGTTGTGACCCCTCCTTTAACAGGTTTATCTTTTCCTGTTTCAGCAATTTTATATAATTACCCAGTGTCTATAAAATACATCTGTTAAGTTTTTTTCAGTAAAAATCGTTTAGTTATAGCTTTAGCTATTCACTTCCCAGTGTTTGTTTCTCACCTACAAGAAAATAGGTTGTTTTACATTAGAAGCTTCTTATGCTCATGAGCTACTGCTCTGATTGGCTGGCCGTTGTGGAAGGCCCGCCCTCCTCTTAGCGCTGATTGGTCGATTTCAGACAGTTCAGTGTCTACATAGAAACTGGAGCAAAATCTGACTGGCTTGTACAAGGGGACGTGTTTTATAGTTGGTGACTCTGGGGAAATGGCATAGTAACATGATTCTGTTTTTGCCGGGCCTCTGGGACTGGCCTAGAAGAGAAAGTAGCTGGCTGACTGACTGACTGACTGACTGACTGACTGACTGACTGACTGACTGACTACCCATTGTTGAAAGTTGCACGAGAAGTGGCGTCAAGACTGACTGACCTGTTGAGAGTGACACCGGTGACTCTTCCTCACATCCATGTGCACATGGATGTGAGGAAGAGTCACCGGTGTCACTCTCAACAGGTCAGTCATCCATGTGCACATGGATGTGCACGTGCATGTGGAGTGTGCATGTATAACCTACATAACGTGTGCACATAAGTTTGCTCAAGTGCATCTCCATACACAAGTGAGGCTTAACTGTGTGAAATTCAAAATGTGTGCGCGCTTGCACACGCTGTGCATGTCAGCTTGAGTGTGTGTGTGTGTGTGCATGTGTGTACATTTATGTGTGTGTATGGGCACTCAAGACTTGAAATTCAATGTTAGTATGTTATGTTATGTTGACTCTGGGGAAATGGCATAGTAACATGATTCTGTTTTTGCCGGGCCTCTGGGACCGGCCTAGAAGAGAAAGTAGCTGGCTGACTGATTGACTGACTGACTGACTGACTGACTGACTGACTGACTACCCATTGTTGAAAGTTGCACGAGAAGTGGCGTTAAGACCTACACAGTCATGGTGGTATACGTGATATTGCACTGTTTGCACTGTCATGGTGTGTTTCTGACCCCAGATTTCAAACTGGAAAAACATGGCGGCTCGTTTGCAATCTTTCTCTTATATTATGAAAATAGTTCACTGAAATGTGTTTCTGAAAACCTTGAGGCAAGAAATCAGCCATGCAGCTGCTGAATCTGTCTTCATTTGACATTGACAATGTTTAGTTTTTAAGTTTGTGGTGAGTCACGCTACTACAAGCATCCCTTCAAATCCTGAATGAACATCTGCATAGCAACAGGTGTGTCATTGTTCACTTTATTGTCCAATCAAAGATGTTTATTCCACGGAAAACATAGTTATCAGGCATCACAACCTGAGAGAGAGAGAAACCAAATCGAGAAAAATTCAATTGAAATCAGTGATAGACTATTACAGACTGAAATTATTACTATTAAACAACATAGAAATTAATTCCCAGCAGAAATATCTCAAATATTAAACTCCATCTTGCCGTGACTGAGGCTCAGTGGACTGACTTAATTTCAGGCTGTAGTCTACTTTCTAACTCTGGTGCCGTGAATGTGCGACCTGTTGAGAGTGACACCGGTGACTCTTCCTCACATCCATGTGCACATGGATGTGCACGTGCATGTGGAGTGTGCATGTATAGCCTACATAACGTGTGCACATAAGTTTGCTCAAGTGCATCTCCATACACAAGTGAGGCTTAACTGTGTGAAGTTCAAAATGTGTGTGTGTGTGCGCGCTTGCACACGCTGTGCATGTCAGCTTGAGTGTGTGTGTGTGTGTGCATGTGTGTACATTTATGTGTGTGTATGGGCACTCAAGACTTGAAATTCAATGTTAGTATGTTATGTTATGTTTGAATGATATCTCTTATATATTTGAATAAATGTCTCAAAATAGACTGAAAACTTTGAGGCCCTTTTTCTCAAAAACATAGTTTGGTAACAGTCAAGACATAAAGGGGCATTCTTCTTTCCAACATTGTACACCCCCCCCAAACACAAACACACACACACACACACCACCCCTTTAAGTTTACTGTAATCACCTGTCCTCTGTCCTGTGTAGTGGTTTGCTGTTTAAGTTGCTTTCCTCAGTGGCGCTATAGCAACATCATACATTGAAATGGCCATAATTCATTCATTCATTGTCTTTAAGTCTGCAGTGGCGATTTCTGCTAACGGTGTAAATGTGGGTCTTTTCAAGTCACTTTGGGATCGTTTGGCTTCCCGAGACTTGCATTATGCTGGATGAGCTGCATGGAGCCATTTTATGGTTATTATCTGTTATTTTCAAGTCAGGTCCCCAGCAACTACAGTTGTTTCAGAAAAGGCTTGTACACCGTTCTGCTGTGGAGCTCAGGGTGCTGTATGGACTAACAAACTTCACCCAAGTTTCAGCTCGCATGGGGGCGAGTAGTAATAATGACTGAATTTTAATTTTTGGATGAACTATTCCTTTGATGGAATATCGTTAGTTCAAGCAGAACATACTATCATTACAACACTGTAGTCGTGCTGTGCCCAGCTGATCAGCTATCAGCTGTTTCATCCAAACAACTCTCTAGCTGATCAGTACCAGCTGACTCTCAATCACTAATCACATTCAAACAAGTCAATGAGGAGGTTGAATCTGTCAGCTCACACTCTCACTCTGCTGTTCATTGATGCCACTGCTGCTAGAGACCTGGTTGCTGTAAAACTCCCTCCACCTCCCCATCCTCCTCCTGTTATTGTCTGTACATAGGATGTTGTGTAATCTCATGCATGCTGCTTGGATTCATTGGGAAGCATCCTCAAGAGCAGAGCCTTTCTGCCAAATACAACTGTATAACCAAATACAAAATAGAAACAGGTGCTCTTCTTCCAAAAGGCTGCTTTGTAGGGGGATGCTGGACTTCAATGATAAGAGTTTGAGTTGAAAGAAAGCAGCTCACCAATATAATAATAAAAAAGAATATAACAAAAAAAGACGTCACCTCATTTTCACCAATTTATTTTTTGGCCATGACTGCTAGCGTGTTTCGGTATTACATCTTGCTCTGATTAAGGACTAAATTGGTGAAAATGAGGTAATGTCTTTTTTGTTATATTCTTTTTTATTATTATATTGGTGTGCTGCTTTCTTTCAACTCGACCAACTGTATAACCATTTGCAATAAATGGTCTAAACTCCTTTGACACAAGTGTCTCTGACTGAAATGTGCATGTAAAGCAGAATTTAAACTGCCGTCTGTTGAACAGTAACAGTAATCCTGACCTGAGAGTTTCCAGTCTACAGTGTGGACTTCCCAGTCCAGCAGAGAGCAGCTTCACTCCTGAATCCTGCAGGTCGTTGTTACTCAGGTCCAGCTGTCTCAGACTGGAGGACTGGGAGCTGAGAACTGAGGCCAGAGCTTCACAGCTTCTCTCTGACAGCTGACAGCCACTCAGCCTGAGGAAGAATTAGTGATGAACAACAACTTTAAATGTATTTCTTTGTAGTTATACTCCAAAAAACATGGCCACCATCAGCCAATCAGCTTTCAGCATCAATTAGACAAGGTTAGCAGTGGTCAATCAGCACATAATTTAATGGGTATGTGCAACTATGGACCTTGAAGTACTGTGTAAAATTTGGAAGGAATCAGAGATCAGGCTATAGTTACAATTCAAAAATCTGACAATTAAAATGTAGAGATCTCTTGCTCTAATTTACCTATAGATATGGAATGGTCAAAAGATTCATCTGGTCATGACAAGCAACTTTGCCAATACAAGTCTTCATGCCAAATGTATTTGTTTTCCGTCATTTTGACTCTCACCAAATTTGACACACAGCAGTCTGGACTGCCCCTAATAAAAGTACTCATGATGGCTTTATTCTATGTTAAATAAATTTGGTGGACATGTGTAGGTAGACTGCCCAAGGTAACGTGGAAGGTTTGGTGGTATTTAGTCTACAGGTGGTGGTATAGCAATATTCTAATTTTAAAATGGCCATTACTTGCAGTAGACAGATGCAAATGATTGAGCAGAAACTCGGGTGAATTTTGTTAGGTTATACAGCAGGTCCTGAGCTCCAAAGCGGAACGGCTTTGAAGCCTTCTGCAAAACTGGGACCTGACTTAACCTGACTTCATAGTTAAAGAAAACAACCGAAAATAACCACAAAAATGGCTCCATGCAGCTCGTCCAGCATAATGCAAGTCTCCTGAAGTCAAACGATCCCAAAGTGACTTGAAAATACTGACATTTACACAATTATTTAGCTGAAATCGCCATTGTAGCTGATCTTTCAAATTGCGCGCACCCCAGCCTCGATAGGTAAGACTAGCTCGAATTAGCAGAAATAAGACTTCCTGTTTGGCCGTTTAGCCTCCAAAATAAAAGCTTGACATTTTTAAACAGGTAGAATTACTGTTTTAAACCAATTACTTTGTATTTTATTGTGAAATTCAGTAAGTGAGCACCCATATTAATGTTTGATGTCATAATAATGAAGAAAAATTCCATAAGATGTGCCATTTTTAACTATAAACTATTACAATGTGCAGAATACATACAGAAGAGAGACTAAAGTGGACATCAAACATTAATATGGGTGCTGACCTATTGAATTTGATGATTAAATACAAAGTAATTGATTTAAAACAGTATTTCTACCTATTTTCAGATCCCACGCTTTTATTTTGAAGGCTAAAGGGCCAAACCAGAAGTCTTGTTTTTGCTAATTCGAGCTAGTCTTACCTACCTCATTTTGAAATAACAGCTACAGTGGCGATTTCAGCTAAATAATGCTGGACGAGCTGCATGGAGCCATTTTATGGTTATTATCTGTTATTTTCAAGTCAGGTTTCTATGACTTCTGCGCTGTTCTGCTGTGGAGCTCAGGGCGCTGTATGGACTAACAAACCTCACCCAAGTTTCAGCTCGCATGGGGGGGTGAGTAGTAATAATGACTGAATTTTCATATTTGGATGAACTATTCCTTTAATGGAATATCTTTAGTTCAAGCAGAACACTGTAGTCGTGCTGTGCCCAGCTGATCAGCTATCAGCTGTTTCATCCAAACAACTCTCCAGCTGATCAGTACCAGCTGACTCTCAATCACCAATCACATTCAAACAAGTCAATGAGGAGGTCGAATCTGTCAGCTCACACTCTCACTCTGCTGTTCATTGATGCCACTGCTGCTAGAGACCTGGTTGCTGCAAAACTCCCTCCACCTCCCCATCCTCCTCCTGTTATTGTCTGTACATAGGATGTTGTGTCATGCATGCTGCTTGGATTCATTGGAAAGCATCCTCAAGAGCAGAGCCTTTCTGCCAAATACAACTGTATAACCAAATACAAAATAGAAACAGGTGCTCTTCTTCCAAAAGGCTGCTTTGTACCTGGGTGCTGGACTTCAATGATAAGAGTTTGAGTTGAAAGAAAGCAGCTCACCAATATAATAATAAAAAAGAATATAACAAACAAGACGTCACCTCATTTTCACCAATTTATTTTTTGGCCATGACTGCTAGCGTGTTTCGGTATTACATCTTGCTCTGATTAAGGACTAAATTGGTGAAAATGAGGTAATGTCTTTTTTGTTATATTCTTTTTTATTATTATATTGGTGTGCTGCTTTCTTTCAACTCGACCAACTGTATAACCATTTGCAATAAATGGTCTAAACTCCTTTGACACAAGTGTCTCTGACTGAAATGTGCATGTAAAGCAGAATTTAAACTGCCGTCTGTTGAACAGTAACAGTAATCCTGACCTGAGAGTTTCCAGTCTACAGTGTGGACTCCCCAGTCCAGCAGAGAGCAGCTTCACTCCTGAATCCTGCAGGTCGTTGTTACTCAGGTCCAGCTGTCTCAGACTGGAGGACTGGGAGCTGAGAACTGAGGCCAGAGCTTCACAGCTTCTCTCTGACAGCTGACAGCCACTCAGCCTGAGGAAGAATTAGTGATGAACAACAACTTTAAATGTATTTCTTTGTAGTTATACTCCAAAAAACATGGCCACCATCAGCCAATCAGCTTTCAGCATCAATTAGACAAGGTTAGCAGTGGTCAATCAGCACATAATTTAATGGGTATGTGCAACTATGGACCTTGAAGTACTGTGTAAAATTTGGAAGGAATCAGAGATCAGGCTATAGTTACAATTCAAAAATCTGACAATTAAAATGTAGAGATCTCTTGCTCTAATTTACCTATAGATATGGAATGGTCAAAAGATTCATCTGGTCATGACAAGCAACTTTGCCAATACAAGTCTTCATGCCAAATGTATTTGTTTTCCGTCATTTTGACTCTCACCAAATTTGACACACAGCAGTCTGGACTGCCCCTAATAAAAGTACTCATGATGGCTTTATTCTATGTTAAATAAATTTGGTGGACATGTGTAGGTAGACTGCCCAAGGTAACGTGGAAGGTTTGGTGGTATTTAGTCTACAGGTGGTGGTATAGCAATATTCTAATTTTAAAATGGCCATTACTTGCAGTAGACAGATGCAAATGATTGAGCAGAAACTCGGGTGAATTTTGTTAGGTTATACAGCAGGTCCTGAGCTCCAAAGCGGAACGGCTTTGAAGCCTTCTGCAAAACTGGGACCTGACTTAACCTGACTTCATAGTTAAAGAAAACAACCGAAAATAACCACAAAAATGGCTCCATGCAGCTCGTCCAGCATAATGCAAGTCTCCTGAAGTCAAACGATCCCAAAGTGACTTGAAAATACTGACATTTACACAATTATTTAGCTGAAATCGCCATTGTAGCTGATCTTTCAAATTGCGCGCACCCCAGCCTCGATAGGTAAGACTAGCTCGAATTAGCAGAAATAAGACTTCCTGTTTGGCCGTTTAGCCTCCAAAATAAAAGCTTGACATTTTTAAACAGGTAGAATTACTGTTTTAAACCAATTACTTTGTATTTTATTGTGAAATTCAGTAAGTGAGCACCCATATTAATGTTTGATGTCATAATAATGAAGAAAAATTCCATAAGATGTGCCATTTTTAACTATAAACTATTACAATGTGCAGAATACATACAGAAGAGAGACTAAAGTGGACATCAAACATTAATATGGGTGCTGACCTATTGAATTTGATGATTAAATACAAAGTAATTGATTTAAAACAGTATTTCTACCTATTTTCAGATCCCACGCTTTTATTTTGAAGGCTAAAGGGCCAAACCAGAAGTCTTGTTTTTGCTAATTCGAGCTAGTCTTACCTACCTCATTTTGAAATAACAGCTACAGTGGCGATTTCAGCTAAATAATGCTGGACGAGCTGCATGGAGCCATTTTATGGTTATTATCTGTTATTTTCAAGTCAGGTTTCTATGACTTCTGCGCTGTTCTGCTGTGGAGCTCAGGGCGCTGTATGGACTAACAAACCTCACCCAAGTTTCAGCTCGCATGGGGGGGTGAGTAGTAATAATGACTGAATTTTCATATTTGGATGAACTATTCCTTTAATGGAATATCTTTAGTTCAAGCAGAACACTGTAGTCGTGCTGTGCCCAGCTGATCAGCTATCAGCTGTTTCATCCAAACAACTCTCCAGCTGATCAGTACCAGCTGACTCTCAATCACCAATCACATTCAAACAAGTCAATGAGGAGGTCGAATCTGTCAGCTCACACTCTCACTCTGCTGTTCATTGATGCCACTGCTGCTAGAGACCTGGTTGCTGCAAAACTCCCTCCACCTCCCCATCCTCCTCCTGTTATTGTCTGTACATAGGATGTTGTGTCATGCATGCTGCTTGGATTCATTGGAAAGCATCCTCAAGAGCAGAGCCTTTCTGCCAAATACAACTGTATAACCAAATACAAAATAGAAACAGGTGCTCTTCTTCCAAAAGGCTGCTTTGTACCTGGGTGCTGGACTTCAATGATAAGAGTTTGAGTTGAAAGAAAGCAGCTCACCAATATAATAATAAAAAAGAATATAACAAACAAGACGTCACCTCATTTTCACCAATTTATTTTTTGGCCATGACTGCTAGCGTGTTTCGGTATTACATCTTGCTCTGATTAAGGACTAAATTGGTGAAAATGAGGTAATGTCTTTTTTGTTATATTCTTTTTTATTATTATATTGGTGTGCTGCTTTCTTTCAACTCGACCAACTGTATAACCATTTGCAATAAATGGTCTAAACTCCTTTGACACAAGTGTCTCTGACTGAAATGTGCATGTAAAGCAGAATTTAAACTGCCGTCTGTTGAACAGTAACAGTAATCCTGACCTGAGAGTTTCCAGTCTACAGTGTGGACTCCCCAGTCCAGCAGAGAGCAGCTTCACTCCTGAATCCTGCAGGTCGTTGTTACTCAGGTCCAGCTGTCTCAGACTGGAGGACTGGGAGCTGAGAACTGAGGCCAGAGCTTCACAGCTTCTCTCTGACAGCTGACAGCCACTCAGCCTGAGGAAGAATTAGTGATGAACAACAACTTTAAATGTATTTCTTTGTAGTTATACTCCAAAAAACATGGCCACCATCAGCCAATCAGCTTTCAGCATCAATTAGACAAGGTTAGCAGTGGTCAATCAGCACATAATTTAATGGGTATGTGCAACTATGGACCTTGAAGTACTGTGTAAAATTTGGAAGGAATCAGAGATCAGGCTATAGTTACAATTCAAAAATCTGACAATTAAAATGTAGAGATCTCTTGCTCTAATTTACCTATAGATATGGAATGGTCAAAAGATTCATCTGGTCATGACAAGCAACTTTGCCAATACAAGTCTTCATGCCAAATGTATTTGTTTTCCGTCATTTTGACTCTCACCAAATTTGACACACAGCAGTCTGGACTGCCCCTAATAAAAGTACTCATGATGGCTTTATTCTATGTTAAATAAATTTGGTGGACATTTGTAGGTAGACTGCCCAAGGTAACGTGGAAAGTTTGGTGGTATTTAGTCTACAGGTGGTGGTATAGCAATATTCTAATTTTAAAATGGCCATTACTTGCAGTAGACAGATGCAAATGATTGAGCAGAAACTCGGGTGAATTTTGTTAGGTTATACAGCAGGTCCTGAGCTCCACAGCGGAACGGCTTTGAAGCCTTCTGCAAAACTGGGACCTGACTTAACCTGACTTCATAGTTAAAGAAAACAACCGAAAATAACCACAAAAATGGCTCCATGCAGCTCGTCCAGCATAATGCAAGTCTCCTGAAGTCAAACGATCCCAAAGTGACTTGAAAATACTGATATTTACACAATTATTTAGCTGAAATCGCCATTGTAGCTGATATTTCAAATTGCGCGCACCCCAGCCTCGATAGGTAAGACTAGCTCGAATTAGCAGAAATAAGACTTCCTGTTTGGCCGTTTAGCCTCCAAAATAAAAGCTTGACATTTTTAAACAGGTAGAATTACTGTTTTAAACCAATTACTTTGTATTTTATTGTGAAATTCAGTAAGTGAGCACCCATATTAATGTTTGATGTCATAATAATGAAGAAAAATTCCATAAGATGTGCCATTTTTAACTATAAACTATTACAATGTGCAGAATACATACAGAAGAGAGACTAAAGTGGACATCAAACATTAATATGGGTGCTGACCTATTGAATTTGATGATTAAATACAAAGTAATTGATTTAAAACAGTATTTCTACCTATTTTCAGATCCCACGCTTTTATTTTGAAGGCTAAAGGGCCAAACCAGAAGTCTTGTTTTTGCTAATTCGAGCTAGTCTTACCTACCTCATTTTGAAATAACAGCTACAGTGGCGATTTCAGCTAAATAATGCTGGACGAGCTGCATGGAGCCATTTTATGGTTATTATCTGTTATTTTCAAGTCAGGTTTCTATGACTTCTGCGCTGTTCTGCTGTGGAGCTCAGGGCGCTGTATGGACTAACAAACCTCACCCAAGTTTCAGCTCGCATGGGAGGGTGAGTAGTAATAATGACTGAATTTTCATATTTGGATGAACTAGTCCTTTAATGGAATATCTTTAGTTCAAGCAGAACACTGTAGTCGTGCTGTGCCCAGCTGATCAGCTATCAGCTGTTTCATCCAAACAACTCTCCAGCTGATCAGTACCAGCTGACTCTCAATCACCAATCACATTCAAACAAGTCAATGAGGAGGTCGAATCTGTCAGCTCACACTCTCACTCTGCTGTTCATTGATGCCACTGCTGCTAGAGACCTGGTTGCTGCAAAACTCCCTCCACCTCCCCATCCTCCTCCTGTTATTGTCTGTACATAGGATGTTGTGTCATGCATGCTGCTTGGATTCATTGGAAAGCATCCTCAAGAGCAGAGCCTTTCTGCCAAATACAACTGTATAACCAAATACAAAATAGAAACAGGTGCTCTTCTTCCAAAAGGCTGCTTTGTACCTGGGTGCTGGACTTCAATGATAAGAGTTTGAGTTGAAAGAAAGCAGCTCACCAATATAATAATAAAAAAGAATATAACAAACAAGACGTCACCTGACTTTCACCAATTTACTTTTTTTTCCATGACTGCTAGCGTGTTTCAGTATTACACCTTGCTCTTATTAAGGAATAAATTGGTGAAAATGAGGTAATGTCTTTTTTGTTCTATTCTTTTTTTATTATTTTATTGGTGTGCTGCTTTCTTTAAACTCAAACAACTGTATAACCATTTGCAATAAATGGTCTAAACTCCTTTGACGCAAGTGTCTCTGACTGAAATGTGCATGTAAAGCAGAATTTAAATGGCCGTCTGTTGAACAGTAACAGTAATCCTGACCTGAGAGTTTCCAGTCTACAGTGTGGACTCCCCAGTCCAGCAGAGAGCAGCTTCACTCCTGAATCCTGCAGGTCGTTGTTACTCAGGTCCAGCTCTCTCAGACTGGAGGACTGGGAGATGAGAACTGAGGCCAGAGCTTCACAGCTACTCTCTGACAGCTGACAGCCACTCAGCCTGAGGAAGAATTAGTAATGAACAACAACTTTAAAAGTATTTCTTTTTTCTCTCCTGTATAAAAGTCATATATTGAATCTATTCAGTTATCTATGCACTTACACAGCTTTATTGGAGGCTTTGACCACTGGAAGCAGTCTCAGAAGAGCCTCATTTGAAGCAGAGTATTTCTTCAGGTCAAACACATCCTGCTCTTTTTCTGATGACAGTAACATGAAGACCAGAGCCGACCACTGAGCAGGGGAGAGTCTCTCTGTGGAGAGTCTTCCTGATCTCAGGTACTGTTGGATCTCCTCCACTAGAGAATGGTCATTCAGCTCATTCAGACAGTGGAACAGATTGATGCTTCTCTCTGGAGAGGGAGTCTCCCTGATCTTCTCCTGGACGTACTGGACTGTTTTCTGATTGGTCTGTGAGCTACTTCCTGTCTGTGTCAGCAGGCCTTGTAAGAGAGTCTGATTGGTCTCCAGTGAAAGTCCCAGGAGGAAGCGGAGGAACAAGTCCAGGTGTCCATTTGGACTCTGTAAGGCCTTGTCCACAGCACTCTGGTAGAGATGATTTACCTGAGATTTGTCTCTGGATGTTGATTGAGTTTCTAACAGCACATTGACACCAGAGTCCATGAATGAGACGATGACATAAACAGCAGCCAGAAACTCCTGAATGCTCAGATGGACAAAGCAGAAAACCTTGTCCTGGTACAGCCCACACTCCTCTTTAAAGATCTGTGTGAACACTCCTGAATACACTGAGGCTGCTCTGATATCAATGCCACACTCTTTCAGGTCTGCTTCATAGAAGATCAGGTTGCCTTTCTCCAGCTGGTCAAATGCCAGTTTTCCCAGAGAGAGAATCATCTTCCTGCTCTCTGTAGTCCAGAGTGGATCTGTCTCAGCTCTCCCATGATACTTGACATTCCCCTGTTTGGACTGAACCACCAGGAAGTGGATGTACATCTCAGTCAGGGTCTTGGGCAGGTCTCCTCCCTCACTGGTTCTCAACACATGCTCCAGAACTGTAGCAGTGATCCAACAGAAGACTGGGATGTGGCACATGATGTGGAGGCTTCGTGAAGTCTTGATGTGGGAGATTATTCTGCTGGCCTGCTCCTCATCTGTGAATCTCTTCCTGAAGTACTCCTCCTTCTGTGGGTCAGTGAAGCCTCTCACCTCTGTCACCACGTCAACACACTCAGGAGGGATCTGATTGGCTGCTGCAGGTCGTGTGGTTATCCAGAGGCGAGCAGTGGGAAGCAGTTTCCCCTTGATGAGGTTTGTCAGCAGCACATCCACTGAGGTTGACTCTGTAACATCAGTCAGGATCTCGTTGTTCTTGAAGTCTAGAGGAAGTCGACACTCATCCAGACCGTCAAAGATGAACACCACCTGGAACTTGTCAAACCTGCAGATTCCTGCTTCTTTGGTTTCAATAAAGAAGTGATGAAGAAGTTCCACCAAGCTGTACTTTTTCCCTTTCAGCAGATTCAGCTCTCGGAAAGTGAATGGAAATGTGAACCATATATCCTGGTTGGCTTTGTCTTCAGCCCAGTCCAGAGTGAACTTCTGTGTTAAGACTGTTTTCCCAATGCCAGCCACTCCCTTTGTCATCAATGTTCTGGTTGGCTGATCTCTTCCAGGTAAGGGTTTAAAGATGTCTTCACATTTGATTGGTGTTTCTGGTCTTGCTGGTTTCCTGTATGCGGTTTCAATCTGTCTGACCTCATGTTCATCATTGACCTCTCCACTCCCTCCCTCTGTGATGTAAAGCTCTGTGTAGATCTGATTCAGAAGTGTCGGGTTTCCAGCTTTAGCAATCCCCTCAAACACACACTGAAACTTCTCCTTCAGATTGGATTTGAGTTTACGCTGGCAGATGGCATCAAGAGTTTCTGAATGAACAAAGAACAAATAATGTTAATGAGTGGATATTTCGATAAACATGAGAAATGTGAACATTTCCTGGTAAAAGTATATATTTCCACTCCATCTATTCATCTCATCACTGGTGAGACAAAACAGGTCCTGACTATGTGTGCAGCTCAATGTGAAAGGCAACTGGTGTGGTGATTGCAAGGGTATTCTCCTGTGTTTTGCGAGTGTTTGACCTCTCCCAAAAGTTTTAAGTTTAGTTTGGTCTGCGTCTCATGTGTTAACTAAATGAACTGTCAACAGAGCACCGAGGCGAACTGGATTCCAAGAGCGGAGGAGCGTGCTGGCTGGGTTTCATGTGCTGGAACTGGGCCTACCTCCTGAGCGTTTTCGGGTAATCATGTATACACGGGCAACCTGGCCCTGGAAGCCCTAGATGAACGCTGTGGTCAGTGTCATGCACAGTTTGCCCAGGGTTTGGTTTGCTGCGATAATAGGTTTGGCAAATGTTTTTCCATCAAGTTAAACCTGTTAAAAGCCTCTTACTGCTCTGCAGAGAGTCAGCCAGATCCTCCTGCTTCATTCTCCTCAGGAACTGCAGTGTGATCTTCAGAAAAGCCTCTCTGCTGCTCCTCCTCTGCTCTTCCTCCTCACTGTCCTCCACCTCATCCTCCCTCTGTCTCTCTAAGCATTCTGGGTAATCTGGACTCAGAACCCTCTGGAACCTTTTCAGCTCATTCTTCAGGAAGGTGACAATGTTCTCCTCAAGCAGCTGGAACAGAATAACATATGAATTAAACTTTCTTATTAAAATCATGGAACACAACATCAGATCCATCTTGCATAGAGTGAAAGTCCACTGGTCTAAAGAGTGCTGCATGGAGACGGAATGTTTGTTTTGCATTTCACTTGTTGGTGAAGTAAAGGTGTTGTTGTGCATTTACACACCATAAATATGGAGTCCAGGTCTGTTTGATGCTCCTGGGCAGACTGACCACTGGGAACCTCTGACCTCTTCTGGTGGAGTCTGGGACACACACACACACATATACATTTAAAACATTTTAAATACTTTACTTGAATTCTCTCATTCACAGATTCAAACGTTTTAAGGTTCTACGGTGATGGATACTTAAAGGAATAGTTCACCCACAAATAAAAATGTTGTCAATATCTTCACCCTCTCATGTCAGTTGAAAAACTGGTGAAGTTTGTATGTCAGTATAACACACAGTGAGCTGGATGGCACAGCTTCATATCAGCCTTCTCCAAAACAACTGTTTCTTTAGAGTTTCAGAAAGCTAAAAAATGACGAAAGTTACTGCAAACAGCAGAATGCAAGTGTCGTGAAGCCAAATGATTGCACTGTGGGTCCAAAAGTCCAATATTTACCTCATTATCTCCTAGATTTTTCCCTCTCTCAGAACTCTCCACTCTCTCTGGTCCCTCTACAGAGATTCCTGCTGCCTTCAGGTGCTGCTTGTCAGCTTGTACTTCTGAGTTTTACAGTCATTAATACAACTACAAGTGCTTTTTAGACAGAAATAACAAAATGTCTCTGAAACAAAAGTTGCTTTATGGTGGTACAAAGCTGCTTTGTGCTGCAAAGTTTATTGGCTAAAAGTTAAACAGAGTGAGAATGTCACATCTTGGTATCTTGGGTATCATGTAAAATTCAACTTTGTTTCATTTGTATCACTTTATTGGGTCGCTCAAACCCATAATTACAATACTACCAGCAACATCTGAAGGCACCACCTGCTTGCTACTGTTGAGATGGTTGTTGCAGTGCAGAACAAGTGATAATCTAGGAGATAATGGGGTAAATATTGGACTTTTGGACCCACAGTGCAATCGTTTTGCTTCAGAGTCAGTTTGGAGTCATGGTTTATGGTCATTTTTTACCTTTTTGGAACTGTAACAAAATGGTTTCCATCCAGTTGATTTGGAGAAGGCAGCTGTGAAGCTGTGCCAGCAAACTGGCTGTGTGTTATATTGACATACAATACAATACATCAGGGATGCTGTGGGTATACTGGAAGACACAGAGGATCGCCATCACACAGGAGTGTTTACTGGCTAACTGTATGAAGGGACAGACCAATTTTTTACTTCTATAAATACAGTTGTGTCCATGTTTGAGCAGAATACGGATACACATAGAGCAGTCACTCTTCATGGACACACAGCTGGGTACAGAAGAGTCTGGTCTGTCCTGCTGGATGCTGATTGTAGTAACTGCACCCACACCATCTTTGCCATCTCACATCTGGAAAAGCCCTGTGCATTTTGTGTAAGCCTCCTCCCTGATAACAGATCAGTATGGTGGGGGAAGACTGTGAGATCGAAAGGAAAGGGCACTGACCTCAACGTAAATGACCTCATTTCCACCCCTAAGAGCTGGTATCAAGGAACAGACCTGGTAAATAACCATAAAACTCCAACACTCAGCCCTGTCTTTGTTCATCCCCAAGGAGACAGAGTCTGAGATGAGACACATTGCAATGTGTCCAAAATCAGGAGAAATCTTTGATACAGACATGAAACCTTGGGTATCACATTGTGGTGGACTCTAATGTATATGTCTAATTTTATGTGTAACTGTGATGTTTTATATAATAGTTATTTGCATTATTCAATTTCTTTATCTTTACATTGGGCTTAGATAGCCATATTTGATATTAAAGTGTTCAGGAATTTGTGCTGAGTTTACAACGGTCAATCTGGGAACCAAAATTAGAGTTTCATGCATATGTAATGAGCCATAACACTAGACATGCCAGCCCACGCACACACCCCTCAACCGATCACAACAAAACCAAACACACACATTTCCAATGGGGATTTCATGCACTTTACGTGGTCGCGACACGTGTGCTAACGGAGTCTGACAACAACTTTGTTCCAAAGTTTGTCTCCAAAGACAGACTCAACTGCATCATCATCACAAGCCAAGTAGAAAGCCTGTTTCATCCAAAACAGTGAAGTGAGCCTTGCTGCCTGTCTGCCTGACAAACACACACACACACACACACACACACACATCAGCACGTGTGTCTGTGTGTCCTACCTGCTACAACCTCGCTATCAGCTATCCTGCTGAGTTTAACTCTGAAGAATCATCAGAACCTCCAGAGTGGGTTGGCGTTAGCCTTGAGAGACCCACAGCCCTGTCCAGCAGCCTGCGTGCTCCAGCCTGCATGCTTCACCCTGCTGCGGCCTGCTGAGATCAACTGAACAGACGTGGGATCTTCATCCTCCAGCACCTCGTCGAGCCGAGACTCCTCACAGCCTCCCGGCCTCAGAGTGCTTCATCTCCCTCCGGACCTCCGCTGGTGTCGTATGTACTGATCATTGTCCGCTGGGCATCATATCATACATCACACATAGCTATTCCATTACATTCACACTTCACACACATATCACACACTTTATTATGGCTCCCTATAGTGATAGTAACCATTCATTATTCAGGGATTCATTTAAGTCAGTTTTCCAGATAGTTATACTGTTGCCCCTTTATTGCTGTTGTTGCTGACTCATGTCTTCCACTGCTCATCTTCCATGATTGTGTCTGCTGAAATGTTGGTTTAATTATCAGTATTGCATATTCACATGATCATCTATTCCTATTGCCATTGATTCATCACAATTCATAGGTATACCTCTTGTATACACTGTACTATATTCACTTGTATTTACCTGATTATTGAGTGTGCTTTAGTTTAGTAATAAATATATTATTTTACATAAAGTCAC